>NC_056725.1:1719248458-1719428458 GCF_019279795.1 Protopterus annectens
CTGAAATCCTTCATTCTATCTAGATAGAAACGCAGTTGTCTATGTACATCAAGCTTGTGCAACATATATTCCAGTTTGTTGTTATGGTGTTTGAAGAAGGTTGGGAGCTCAATGGACTGATTTAAGTTATTTTCTGAAGCGATCTTGGGAAAAAAGGTAGGATTAGTCCTGAGGGATACCCTATCAAGGTGAAAAATCAAGTATGGGGGTTTGGAAGACAAGGTTTGAAGTTCGGAGACCCTACATGCAGATGTAATGGCTACCAGGAATAAAGTTTTCCAAGACAAAAACTTTAAATGGCAAGATGAAGCAGGTTCAAAGGGGGCGAGCATCAGTTGGGATAAAACCAGATTCAAATTCCAGGGGTAGACAGGATGCCTAATAGGTGGCCTGAGGGGGTGGGTTCCTTTTAAGAATGCTTTACATAGTCTGTGTGACATAATGTTGGAGCCATTAAAGCCTACATGAAAGTTTGAGATAGCAGCCAACTGAACTCTAATGGTGGCAGCAGCCGCGCCATCATGGAACAAGGAAGACAAGAACTCTAAGATGGTATGGACAGGTGCTACATAAGGGTCAGTGTCATGTTGAGAAGCCCAGTGAACAAACCGTTTCCATTTGCTATTATATAGTTTCCTGGTGGATAGTTTATGAGAGGAAACTATAATGTGTTGGACCGCAGCAGACAAATCTTGTGACCTGGCTAATGTGGGAATTGGAGCAGCCAAGCTGTCAGTTTTAGGGAAGTGAGGGAGGGATGGAGAACTCCCGACGAATGAGTCAGAAGATACGGCACTGGGTCCAGAATCCATGGATTTTCCAGTTGATACTTCCGCAGGAAGGGAAACCAAATCTGTCAAGGCCAAGACGGGGCTATCAAGATCACAGTCCTTCCCAGACTTTTGGCTTTCTGCATGAATTTGGAAATTAGGGGTATCGGCGGAAAGGCATATAGGAGGCCCGGGGGCCAATCGTGTACGAGCACGTCCCTGGGTTTGTTCCCCAGTGGGGGATAAAGGGCAAAGTAGCTGCTGCATTTGGCATTCATCGGAGATGCAAACAGGTCGCAGCAAGGCTGGCCCCATCTGCGGAAAATGTTGTCCGCTACCTGTTGTTTGAGAGACCACTCGTGGGGCAAAAGCATGGCACTGCTTAGTTTGTCCGCTATCATGTTGGATGACCCCGGGATGTGCATTGCTATCAGAAAGCGTCTGGTGGACACAGCCCATTGCCAAATCCTTAAGGCCTTCAGGCATAAAGGGTATGATCTGGTTCCCCTTGTTTGTTGATGTACCAGACAGCCAACATGTTGTCCGTCTGGATAGCAATTGTGCCTGGAGGAAGAGAGTCGTGTAAGTGTTGCAACGCTAGGAACACCGCTCTCAGCTCTAGGACATTTATATGCAAGTGTGTTTCTATGATTGACCAAGTGCCTTGGACAGTCTTTCCCTGAAATAGCCCCCTCACCCTGTCAGGGAAGCATCCGTGGTCACTGTGGCTGTGGGTTGGGGAAGAATGAAGGGACGACCCATTATCACTTGGTCGCTGTTCAACCACCAGCTGAGATCCTACTTACAAAGATTGGTTAACCTGATCTCGTGAGACATGGGTAGTTGTTGGTAAGACCATTGTGCAAAGAGTAACCACTGGAGTATTCGCATGTGCATGCGGCCTAACGGGACTGCTATCAATGTGGCTGCCATGGTTCCCAAGAGTTGTAGTATCTGGGATGCTGGTGCTTTGTTGCGAGCTAAGAGACTGGATACTTGATTTTTTAGAGTTACGATTCTTGATTGGGGAAACCTGATCCTTGCGTTGATGGTGTCCAGTTCTGCCCCTATAAATGTAATATGGTGTGAGGGCGATAACGCAGATTTTTCAAAGTTTAGGGTTATGCCCAAATGGGAACAAAGGTCTATGGTGTAGTATCTTGTTTGGATTATTTGATGCCTGGAGGTGGCGGTGAGGAGCCAGTCGTCCAGATATGGAAACACTTGGAATCCCAACCGTCTCAGGTGAGTCGTGACCACTGCCATACATTTGGTGAACACCCTGGTGGCTGTGGTGAGGCCAAAGGGCAGGGCTCTGAATTGGTAATGACTGGCTCCCAGCCGGAAACGCAAGTGGTCTCTGGATGATCTGTCCATTCTGATGTGGTAGTAAGCATCCTTGAGATCTATAGAGCACATCCAATCGCCTGTTGATAAGAATGGGAGAATCGACTGCAGCGTGACCATCCGGAACTTTTCCTTCTTGACGAAGGTGTTGAGTTTGCTGAGGACTAGTATGGGCCTCCAGTCCCCTGTTTTCTTTGGAACTAAAAAGAACCTTGAGTAAGTTCCTGATCCTATTTGGTCCGCCGGGACTGGCTGGATGACTCTTTTGTCTAGCAGCTTTTCGATTTCTACGGCTGCTAATTTTCTCAGATTGGGTGGTATGTCTGGGATCCTTGTACATATAGGTGGGGTTTTTATAAAGGGGATGTAATAACCTCTGGTAATGATGTATTTTACCCAAGAGTCCATTGTAATGTTTAACCAGGTGTCTGGGTATAAAGCCAAGCGACCTCCGACTGCCTCCACAGTAGGACAGCCAGGCTTCCTTTCAAGAACGCTGATAGGGCTTACCAGAGAACTGGCCCCTGTCGCCCTGGTTCTGCGGACCGCCTCTGCCGTTTGGACGGCGTCTTCCATTTCTGTCCCCTCCTCTGCCTCTAGAGGGGGTATCGGTAGGTGTGTTTTGGAAAGCTCCTTGAGGTTTTCGGAACCACAATTTTCCACTTTGTTGCCCCTTGGGGTATGGTCTGGTTGGAGTGAAAAAACGAACCCCTACAGCAGACAGCGTCTTCCCTTCCTGTTCACACCTAGTAAGTGTCTCCTTAACTTTGGGTCCGAACAAGGTGGACCCGTCGAATGGGGTATTGACAAATGAAGATTTAAAGGCTTCCGCAAAGGAGCAAAGGCGCATCCAGGATTGCCTCCAAAGAGCTATCTCTGAGCCTGCTGCCCTACTCGATCCATCGGCCGCATATGAAATGAGGCGCATGGATGAGTTTACTATTGAATTGAGGGTGCTGCATTGTGCAGTCACCTTTTCCGAGACTGCATCAGCTGTATTACCCTGAAGAGTATCTCCCAGCTCTTTTAGGAGATCTCACTGAAGGCAGGTAAAATGTGTCAGGTAGTTGAGCGACCTCATGGAAAATGCCGCAGAACTAAATATGCGTTTCCCATATCTGTCCATCGTCCTAGAATCTCTATTAGGAGGATGAACAGCTGAAGAGGTTTCCGACATCTCTTTCTTGGTGGCCGCCGCCACCACCATGGCATCAACTGGGACTCCTTTTGTAAGAAAGGCCTTTTCGGTGGGGGAAGTAATAAATTTATTGAGCCTCCGTTTGACCAGTTCCACTGAGTCAGGGGATTCCCACGCCCTTCAAGCAACCATTTCCATCAGCTCATCGAAGGGTGGCGTAACCCAGGAGGTGGATGGTTGAGATCCAAAGGCCTTCAGGAGAACCGACTCGTCCTCAGAAGGGGCAAGGTACTGCCAATCACCCCTCTGCCTTAAGATTTCCAATATGTCTGCGAAGGAGACATCTTCTGAGGGGGACCGTGGGGACCCTTCTGATTCCTCCAAGTCGGTATCCGATGTTAGAGATTCCTGTGGGGAATCCAAGTGCCTCCTCTTGCACAATCTCTTCCTAGGGACTTCATCGGTGGGGGTGTCCGGTGAAGTTCCCAGAGAGGAGGGGTCACCCAATGGGGATACCTGAGGCCCTGGATCTCGACGCTTTGTGGGGATCTGTGGGGAAGAGGTAGAATGAGGCCCCTTTGGGGAAGGTGAAGACAGATCCGAGGAGGTAGTGGTCTTGGCAGCCATGACCTTCCTCATGGCATCGAAGGCACCAGAATCCCGGTCCGAGAAGTCAGTCGGCTCCAAAGAGACCGGCAGCTCCCCCTGGACTGAGACCCTCCACTCCAATCCAGAGGACGGAGCCAAGCCCACCTGTGCCAAAGCCCCAAGTGGAAGAGTCAGAACTTTTAGTTATGTACTTACCATAACTTCTGATGTATGGGATCCATCTCGCCTACATTCATAACTGATGGGTTCGGAGCCGATCCATCGGCTCCGACTCGGCCACTATATAGTAGAACTAAGTCTCTAATTGGCTGGGCTACCCCTTATCCCAGAATGCACCACACCTGCTTCCCCAGATCTTGTTTGTTCGCTTTCATACCTACATCCAGGCTCAGAAAACATACCAACAACTGTAACAAACTAAAGTCCTTCAAGAGAAAAACTCAGTAAGTAGCAACATTTCCTCTAAATCCAATGGGAAGGGGGAAGGAGGGCGGGTATGAATGGCGAGATGGATCCCATACATCCGAAGTTATGGTAAGTACATAACTAAAAGATGTAATGGGATCCTATCTCGCCTACATTCATAACTGATGGGACAGCATCCCTAGCACCTAAATCCCGAGTGGCTCATTGGAAAACACTCCTGAGAACTGTGGAACCAAAGGAAGCTCTACCTCGAGAAGCCACATCTATCTTGTAATGAGAAATAAAGGTGTGCAGAGAAGTCCAGGTAGCGGCCGCACAGATATCATCTATCGATAATTTGGAGTGGAATGCTACAGAAGTAGCCATTGCCCTGGTAGAATGAGCCTTGACTGGGAATGGTAGCTCTTTGCCGGACTGTGAATAAATGAAGGAGATGCAATCTTTAATCCATTTGGCTATGGTGGTTTTAGCCACCGGTTGACCCAACCTATTTTCCGCAAAGGACACAAACAGCTGATCTGACTTTCGTGTCTGATTGGTTCTACTTAAATAAAAACGCAGTTGTCTGTGAACATCCATCTGATGGAAAATATATTCTGTGCTATTGGAGAATTTGGGAAAAAACACAGGAAGCTCCAATGATTGTTGAATGCATAAGGGAGATGCTACCTTGGGCAAGAAAGAGGGATTCAACTTGAGAGACACTCTGTCTTTGTGAAAAGTCAAATAAGGAGGATTAGAACAAAGAGCCTGAAGCTCTGAAACCCGCTTGGCAGAGGTTATTGCCACCAAAAAGGCAGTTTTCCAAGATAGAAATTTTATATGACAAGTAGCTGCTGGTTCAAAAGGGCGGGTAGTTAAAGAAGAAAGAACCATATTCAGGTCCCAAGGAGGCACAGGATGGGCTATTGGGGGCCGAAGGAGCCACGCTCCTTTAAGGAAAGATTTGCAAAGTCTGTTCGCCATTAAGGAAGGCTCAAAAGAGACATGAAAATTAGAGATAGCCGCCAGTTGGACTTTGATTGTGGAAACTGAAGAGCCCAGATAAAACAAAGAAGCCAGGAACTCTAAAACCTGAGGTACTGGAGCGGTAAGGGGATCTATAACTCGTTGTTGGGCCCAAACAGCAAAACTCTTCCACTTGCTGGAATACAGTTTAGTAGTGGAAGGTTTGTGAGAAGAGGACAAAATGTGGAGTTATCTCTGTCTAAGGTTGGAAGTGGAGTAACCAGGCGGCCAACCTCAAGGACCTGAGGGATGGATGAGACTGTCCCAACTGATGAGTTAACAAGTCGGGCACCATGTCCAGAAGCCATGGGCCCCCCACCACATACCTCAGAAGGAAGGGGAACCAAACCTGACGAGGCCAGTGTGGAGCAATCAGAATCATGTCGCTTCCAAGATAAATCGCCTTCTGTATCACCTTTGGGAGAAGGGGAACCGGAGGGAAGGCGTACAGTAGACCGGAGGGCCAGCTGTGAGCTAGAGCGTCCCTGGGAATCTGCCCCTGAGAGGGAGTCAGAGTGAAGAACTCCCTGCATTTTGTATTGTGAGGGCTGGCGAACAAGTCGCAACAAGGGAGGCCCCACTTGGTGAAAATGTTTACAGCCGCCCTGTCGTTGAGAGACCACTCATGGGGCAACAGGAGGGTCCTGCTCAGCCTGTCTGCAATCACATTGGATTTCCCCAGAATGTGCATTGCCACTAGGAAACACTGGGTAGAAATCGCCCAATGCCATACTCTCATGGCCTCTAGGCAAAGAGGGTAGGACTTGGTTCCGCCTTGCTTGTTTATGTACCAGACTACCGACATGTTGTCTGATAGGATCGCAATAGTACCCCAGGGAAGAACATGGTGAAGTGCTTACAATACCAGTAGCACCGCTCTCATTTCCAGGATATTGATATGTAAGTGCGTTTCGTGAGCCTGCCACGTACCTTGGACAGACCTGTCCAGATAATGCCCCCCCCCACCCTATCTGGGAGGCGTCCGTGGTCACCGTGGTGACAGGAGGCTGAAGGGCAAAGGGACGCCCCTGGTCCAGGTTGGACCGAAGTAGCCACTAACGTAGGTCCCGATGGCAAATTTCCGTAATCTGGACCAAATGGTTCAAGGGGAGATCCTGAAAGGACCATTGAACCGACAGTAGCCATTGCAGCACCCGCATGTGCAGCCTGGCTAAGGGGACTAGAAGAATAGTCGAGGCCATCGTGCCCAATAACTGCAGAATCAGTCTGGCCTGAACTCGTGATCTGGGTAACAAGGTTTGAACCTGAGACTGCAGGACCTGAATCCTTTCTATCGGCAAGAATGCCCGCATTCTTCTTGTGTCTAACTCTGCGCCTATAAAGGTAATACGCTGAGACGGCTGCAGCACAGATTTTTCCCAATTGAACGTGATTCCCAGTGAATGATCCAAACTGACTGTGGTCATAAGCGCCCGAACTAATAGACGCTTGGTGGTTGCAGTAAGGAGCCAGTCGTCTAGATAGGGAAACACTTGGAATCCTAGACTTCTCAAGTGAGCTGTTGCGACTGCCAGGCACTTGGTGAACACCCTGGGGGCTGTGGTGAGACCAAAGGGCAGAGCTCGGAACTGGAAATGACTGGTTCCCAGGCGGAAGCGGAAGTGACTCCTGGACTCTTGACTTATCAGGATGTGATAGTAAGCGTCCTTGAGATCTATGGAGCACATCCAGACATCCTTCTCCAGTAACGGGAGAATGGACTGAAGGGTGACCATTCGGAATCTGGATTTTTTTACAAAGCGATTTAATGATTTTAGGTCCAAAATGGGCCTTAAGTCCCCTGTCTTTTTTGGCACCAAAAATAATCTTGAGTAAATCCCTGATCCGATCTGGTCGGCGGGGACAGGCTGGATGACTCCTTTTCTTAGCAGCTTTGAGACCTCGACCGCTGCTTGATCCCGCTGACTGGGTGGCACATCTGGGATTTTCCCGATAGGAAGAGGGGGTTTTATGAAAGGGATGAGATAGCCTCCGGTTATGGTTCGGAGCACCTACTGATCGTTGGTGATAGATTTCCAAGCCTGTGGGTGTTCCACAAAGCGACCCCCGACTGGCTCCGGAGATGCACAGTCGGGCCACATCTCAGGGACGTTGAGTGTAGGATGGACCACGAAAGGAATCGCGGTCTCCAGAATTTTGGGGGCCTCTGCCGCCTCTGGGGCGGCATCTTCCTGAATCCCCCCCCCTGCCTCTAGAGGGGGGATCACTCGGTGGAGTAGGGAAAGACCTTTGAGATATTCTGAACCACATTTTCCCTCCTCTCTGGGCCTTGGGGTAAGGTCTAGAGGGAGCAGAAAAACGGGCCCCCACGGCAGTCAAGGTCTTGCCCTCCTGCTCGCAATGAGTCAGTGTGTCCTTCACCTTGGATCCAAACAAGGAGGACCCATCAAAGGGGGCATCGGTGAAGGAAGACTTAAAGGCCTCCACAAAGGGACACAAGCATAACCAGGCGTGTCTTCTAAGAGCCACGCCTGTTCCCGCTGCTCTACTCGCCCCTTCGGCTGCATATGAGATGAGCCTCATGGACGAGTTGACTATCGAAGATAGGGTAGTCATCTGGGCGCCAACAGTTTGGGCTAATGCCTCAGGAAGGTTACCCGTAAGAGACTCACCTAACTCTTTGAGGAGGTCTCTTTGGAGCCTGGTAAAATGACAAAGATAATTCAGTGACTGCAGGGTAAAGGCCGCTGAAGAGAGGGTATACTTCCTGTACCTATCCATGCTCCTGGAATCCTTATTAGGAGGGTGAATAGACGTTGAAGCCTCTGCCACGTCCTGCTGAGTGGCAGATGCCACCACCATCGCATCTACTGCAACTCCTTTTGTCAAAAATTCCTTTTCAGGAGGGGCTGAAAGAAATTTGTTAGGCCTGGCAGGTACCGGTTCCACAGAGTCAGGGTGTTCCCACACCCTTCGAGAAACTAAATCTAGCAATTCATCGAAGGGTGGAGACACCCAGGAGGCGGTGGGCTGGGCCCCAAAAGCCTTGAGGAAAACTGACTCCTCTGCGGAAGGGGTTTTGGACTGCCAATCGCCTCTCTGTCTCAAGATCTCGAGGATATCTGATAATGAGACGTCATCCGAGGACGATGTAGGGGACTCCTCCGCATCATCGAGGTCAGTATCTGATGTGATAGACTCAGCCTGGAAGTCAACGTCCTTCCTCTTGCACAATTTTTTCCTTGGAAGTTCATCTGAAGCGGAATTAGAAGGACCCCCCGGGAGAAGGGAACCCCCCAAGGGGGTATCCTCAGGCTCTGGGGCCCCGCTGTCGTGGGGGTGAAGTACATCAGAAGCACCAGTTCCCAAGTCTAGGGACGGTGAGGTAGAGACTTGCTGAGCTGGCAAGGACATGGCCAGCGCACTCCTCATGGCCTCAAAGGCAGGACCTCCAGACTCTACGGAGGACACCGGCTGAGAGACCACAATGGTACCGGGAATCCCTGCAGCCGACGCTTCGAGGGGGAGACTAGGCACCAAAGCTACCAGTTCCAAAGTGTTCCCCTCGGCCCTGACCGAGGAAGCCCCGGTACCGAACCCTGACGCTGAAGACAGGGTAGGAATGATGGTCGGAACCGAGAGGCTCCGAGGGAGTCTCGGTTCCGACTGAACAACTCCGCTCCGCTCTACCATCACCAACTCCAATGGCTCCGAGGAGGTTGGAGGAGGAATCGGATGTGTCGAAGTGGGAACTGGCTCCGCAGCCGAGTGGGCTGGAGCCGAGACCATTTTTGCAAAAACCGGGGACTGGAAAAGCCTCTGGATAACTCTGTCCAAATCTGAATCAGACAATCTGGAGGATTTAGAGGAAACAGATGGGGCCCAAGATGACTTCTCTCTCGGCTCCGATAGACCAGGGGACCGGCTCCGAAACGGCTCCAACACTATCGGCATCGGCACCGGATCCGGAGCCGTATGTATAAGTATCGGTGCTGAAGGGGACTTCGGGGCCGAGGGGGGGAGAGTCTGAGCTGCACACCTCCAACGGCTCCGAGACCAAAGGAGCCAAAGCAGATGATTCGCCTCTTGATCCCCCAACCTGCGGCTCCAACACCAATGGAGCCGAAGAAAGCGGTATCGAGGCAGACCCTTCCACCCGAGGCTCCGAAGCCATTGGAGCCGAGGAAGAAGAGGTCGACCTATGCTTCTTGGAAGTCGGTTCCGACGGACTGGTCGGAGCCGATGACCTTTTCTTTTTCGAAGCTGAAGAGGAGGGAGAAGCCAAAGCTTCCTCAAAGGAGGGCTTAATAAGGCCCTTAAGGATCAATTTATTTTTACGTTCTTGAAGGACCCTAGAGGAAAAAGCATGACAAACACTACATGTTTCCTGCAGATGTTTCGGTCCCAAACAATATACACAAACAGCATGGCTATCAGTAATAGACATTTTGTAGTTGCACTTGGTGCACTTTTTAAAACCAGACTTTTGCTCCTTAGACATCGTCTCACACCACTATCTTTTAACCACACAAAAGACAACCTTAAAATAGGGCTCGAGAACTTGACTCAAAAACTGGACTGGCCCGAGTCACAGAACACCAAACGGACAGAAGCCCTGTAACAAAAAACGGGCTTACCCGATAAAGCAGGAAGTGCTGTTAGGACGATAACACAACTATAAATAAGCAAAAAATCACCACATTGACTCACAAATAAGGGCAAAGGCCCTCTAACTTAAACGGGCCTTGCCCGATAAATAAATAAAAATTTCAATCACACTGAAAAAGGTTAACACACACACGTAAAGCTGTTAAAACAGCTGTTTGTTAAATTAGTGAAGAAACCCCTAGGTCAAAAGACCAAAAAGTAACAATAAACCACTTAGCTCCAGCCAAGTCGAGACCATGTCTAGCTTGAAAAGCGGCAAACGAGATCTGGGGAAGCAGGCGTGGTGCATTCTGGGATAAGGGGTAGCCCAGCCAATTAGAGACTTCGTTCTACTATATAGTGGCCGAGTCGGAGCAGATGGATCGGCTCCGAACCCATCAGTTATGAATGCAGGCGAGATAGGATCCCATTACATCCGAAGTATCGGTTCGACTCTCCACCCCGGAGCCGGCGAGGGACTGTTGGCCCCGAGATTTCTCGGTCGGAACCGAGGAGATCAAGGTCGATGGAGCCAAGGAAGGAGGATCAAACCTCGGCTCCAAGGGTTCTACCAATATCGCTTCCATCTGACTCGCCTCCGAACGCTCGATTGGCTTCGGAGGAGGAGGTGGAGAAGTCAAGGGGGGCATTTCAGGCGTCGAAGCCGAGTGGCTCGAAGCAGATAGCATTTTGGTCAGGGTCAGGTTTTCTAAGAGCCTCTTAACCACTCGGTCCAGATCCACATCAGAAAGCCTGGAAGAATGAGTCGAGGGAAGGGTCAAAGGGGCCAAAGATGGAACCGATTGAAGAATTGGAGACTGAGGAGTCTCCAATATCGGTTCCACAACTGGACCCCGAGGCAAGGATTCGATACACAGCTCCAAGGACTGTGGAGCTGATGCACGGACCATGCTTGCGGAACCCGGAGCCAATGACTTGGGCTCCGAGGATCCTTTGGAAGACTTCGACCCCTTCGAAGCCTTGCAAGTGGTGTCAGCCTTATCTAAAAAGCCTGAAATTCAGGTTTTAGGAGTCCTCTATCCACCAATTTCCTGCGCCTTTCCAGGAGGACCCTGGCGCTAAAGGAATGGCAGATAGAGCACACCTCTTGTAGGTGTACCGGGCCTAAGCAGTAGACGCAGGTGGAGTGATTGTCTGCAACAGACATTTTCTGACCACACTCACACCTTTTAAACCCTGATTTTTGTTTTTCAGACATGGTTTAACAATAACAACACACCCTATGATATAGTTAAAGATATGTATAAATGTATATATCTTAACAGTCTACTAAATCATGCTAAGTATAGAGTTTAAAAGTCTAACAAACAGCTACTATTAGCTAAGGTATATATAACAACTACCACTCTAACTGTATATATATATATATATATATATATATATATATATATATATATATATATATATATATATATATATATATCGAATAACACACACAAAATGGCTGACAGAGCCCTGTCACACCCAAGGAAAGGCCAAAGACCTGAAGAAAAGGAAGTATTTAACGTTCTAAGACTCTAACTAACCAGAATCCTAACACTATACTATTAAACACTCTCTCTCTATATAATATTTAGACACAAAGAACAAAATTTTTGAGAAAAAAGAAGTTATAACTAGAAATTTAAATTCACTGGCCTGAACTAACTCCGACGAGCTGTTGATCCGTTGCAGCATCAAACTAGATCTGGGGATGTACAGTAGAGCATCATGGGATATGCACTAGGTCTCGAGCTTCTCTGAGAGTCTGAGCTTGAAAAGCGGCTGATTCGGAGCCGAGGGATCTGCTCTGACCCACGTGTAAGAACAAAACGGCGAGATAGAACAACTTCACATCAGGTATTTTATCAAACAAAAGTTTTGTTGGCTTTGTTGCAGTGTATTAACCCCTCGGATGCTTAGTAGTAAGCACCGCCCAAACCCCGCCTGACACCCGGGATCACGGCGATGTCACTGTGCAGCCATGAATAAATATGTTTTCAGTTTGTGGTCTGTATGAATATTCATTCCATCGGCTTTAAAGTAGCAGATAAGTACTGCGAGGAGGTAATTGTACAACTGTTTCGCCTACTTCACGTCTTTCCCACACTAGCCTTCAAAAACTGACATTTTCTACTGCTTCTTTATTAACAAGTTCATATGTAATTCTTTTTAGTAATGTTTTTGAACTGTGAGTTAAGCTGTGTAGTATTTTTCTGTTGCATATAGTACATCCTGCCCTCCAGTCCTGAATTAGATTTGTTATATACTTTTATACTACCGACTTGATTTCTATTAATATTTTCTCAGGCAGAAGGAACAAGCAAAGTGTCATATTGCCCCAGAAAAGCGCAGATCTTTACTGCATCTGGAATATTTTTTATGAACTAAGGAGATGCTGTGCCCCAGCAAAAATTAAAACAAAGCTAACGTTACAATAGAACCTCTCAGCCTTCCAAATTCAAATTTTAGCTCTGTTGTTTCTCATAAAACTGGTGCCTTTCTGAGAAAAGGTGGTGAATGACACTTAATAAATGATCACAATAATTGGTGCTATAGACTTCTTTATTTTAGAAAATGTATAATAACGCACATTCCCTTATTCTGTCAATGTTTTAAAGTTGTCTTTGTATTCCTTTAGAGATTAATTCCCAATCAAAATATGTTTTGTGTAGACCTATACAGCAGACACTAGTTTACAGTTCTAGACATTCTGGGCTCTTTGAAGAAGTTTCCAAAAGATGCTAAAAAAGGTACTAACTTCAGCATGCTTAGCTACACACTTGCTCTGCACTCTGCCTTAATGAGCCCAGTTAAGAAATGCAATGTCCCTTTCAACATATTCCTAGTCAGACATTATGTATCACAATAACCTGTTCGCCTATACCTGCTCATCAGTTGGAAAAACACTGGCTTCTGTTTCGGTGTAGTCGCTTCATCTATTCTACAGTTTACAAACTGCCACTTAACCAAGGTACTTCCATGTCCAAGCAATGCCAATATTAACTTTATACTAAACTGTGGTGTTGGTGCTGCGGTAGCGTTGTCACCTCACAGTAAGACGCTGTCCGGTTCGATTCTCAGCTAGAGCGTCTTCTGCATGGAGACATGCGTGAATGGGCGTACCTTCGTTGAAGGTTGTGCGGCAGAGCTGGCAACATGGTACATAAAAATCAACTGCCAATCATTAGCGGACCGGAGTTCCGCTGTGGCGACCCCTAACCGGGAAAAGCCGAAAGACACAACAACAACAACTAAAGTTACACAAGGCAGTCGCAATCAGCAAAACGGACTGCAACCACATTTCAAATACATAGGGAATCCCAGCATTGGATATGTGTAATTTTGCGGTGTGGTATAAATAAGTGCATTGGTATATTCAAGATTTTCAAAAATGCAGTTAGTTGCACATTTATCATATATATCGTAGCAATTTATAGCCACACTGGCTTTGTTGAAGTGAAGCATGTTGATGTGATCTGCTGATCACGAAGCAATGTATGCATGATGTCACCAGCAAATCTGCATGCCATGTCAATCATGCCGCATTAGCATATCACATCATTGGCTTCTGGCTTGTCAATCACGCAGGCCACTCCCATTCCTGCATGAAACAGCCAGGGGGTTAACACACTTCAACAAAACCGCTGTGTCTTCCTTCAATAAAAACTAAGACAATTTCATTTTTGTTCATGTGTTTTGTTTAGGCCTTCATTGGATAAGGAGTTTGGAAAATATTTCTAAAATGCATCCCAGAGCATATATAACCCCATGGCTTCTAGAGGAAGGGGCTAGTGGCCTCCAGATGCGAAGCTTAATTTGATTATTTTTCCACAGTTGTTACAATGCACTCTTGGTCAATCAGGGTGTGTTGAAAGGATGCATGAAAAAGAAAAGTTGAAGAGTAAGATTGACAATTTCTTTCTTTAATCATGATTTTTGTACAGGCCACCAATAGATCAAAAGGTTGGAGAAAACTCTATAAATTACCTTATCACATGCATAATCTCCAATGCTTCTGGATGCCTACAGATCTCCAGCTTGAATTATTTCCTCCACAATTATTGCAGTACAGTCTGGACCAGTACTGTGTGCTGAAAGAATGCAGAATACAGTCTGACAGAGTAATACAAAATGTGTTAAAAGGTAGAAAAAAATAATTTGGATGACATGGAGAGGCTGTAATAGGTAAAACCAACAGAAAGGGATACTGGGGAATGTATATGAGGAGGCAGTGGGCAGTAAGATTGCCATGGAGCTCTTTGCCTATGGTGTCATTTTACCCAAGGTTGGCCTTGCCGCCGTAATTTTATTGTTTAATCTTTATTGGAAATAAAGTACAATACACAGAAAAAGAAGTTATGTCTTACCATAACGTTCCATCTGTACTGTTGATCCTCATTCAGTCATTACATGTGGGTATCGGTTCCGACCTCGGAACCGAGCCAGCCATCTTCCAAGCTCGCATCAGCTACAAACTCTCGAGCTAAAACTTTTACCCAGAATTCCCCTCTCCCTGTTACCTCAGATTGAGTTTGCAAGTCAAAAGAAGGTAAAGGCTACTTCTGGTTATATGACCTCATAGAACCGGATGGTGAGATCCACTAGAAGCCACAGGAGGGGGAAGGAGGGAGGGTCGTAATGACTGAACGAGGATCAACAATACAGATGTAACATTATAGTAAGACATAACTTCATCTGATATTGTTAATCCTCATTCATTCCTTACGTGTGTGACAAGAGTCCCCAGCTACCTTTATTCCTGGGAGGCTCTCGTGGAAGGACATTCTTGAGCACCATAGAACCGAAAGATCCTTTTCTCCTGGAGGCCACATCCAATTTGTAATGATTGATGAAGGTATGAGGAGTAGCCCAAGTTGCAGCTGGGCAAATGTCATGTAAAGAGCTCTGGCATGGTAGGCAGCAGAAGTTGCCACCGACCTTGTAGAATGAGCCTTTCTGGTAGTAGGTAATGGAATATTACGTTGTCTATAAATGAAGGTCACGCAGTCTTTCAACCATTTAGCCAATGTGACCTTAGCAACAGCACATCCTACTCTAAGTCCAGAATAGGCCAAAAATAACTGGTCTGATTTACGAGAGGCCTTAATGCTGTTCAAGTAGAAGTGAATTTGCCTGTGAATATCTAGGGTATGTAGGCAATACTCTCCTTTGTTTGAATGATTGGAGAAGAAACTGGCAATTCAATGGTTTGATTAATGGACATTTCAGAGATCACATTTGGCAGAAAGGAAGGATTAGTTCTCATTGACACTCTATCTCTATGAAAAATCAAATATGGACTCTTGATGCATAAGGCTTGAAGCTCAGAGATACGTCTGGCAGAAGTAATGGTGACCAAAAACAAGGTTTTCCATGACAAATATTTGAGGTCGCAAGAAGAAGCTGGTTCGAAAGGTGGCATTGTCAAAGCTTGTAGGACTAATGACAGGTCCCATGGTTGAGTAGGTTCTCTAAAAGGGGGTTTGCAGATGATTCACGCCTTTTATGAAAGTTTTGCATAATTTGTGTGACATAAGAGAGGAGTCTTGGACACCATCATGGAAATTAGATATTGCAGCCAAATTAACTCTTATGGTAGAGACAGATAGACCGGATTGAAATAGGGTAGCTAGATACTCCAGTACTATCGACACTGGTGCTGAAAAAGGATCTACCTGTTTTTCTTTCAGCCAAAAGGTAAATCTTTTCCGCTTGCTGAGATATGTAATTCTGGTGGAAGACTTATGAGATGCAATAAGAATGTCACTGCCTAGCAATCAAGGGAACTGGAGGAGACAAGCTGTGAGCTTCAGGCTGTTCAAGTTGGGGTGAAATAGATTCTGCGGATGGGAGATCAACCCCAGGGTTGGATGGAGAATCCACAGTTGATCTAGCAGATGAGACCAAAGGAAGGGAAACCAAATCTGACGAGGCCAATATGGTGCTATGAGGATTACTTTGCTCTTCAACTGGTGGGCTTTCTTCAGAAACTGGGGAATGAGGGGGAGAGGTGGAAATGCATAAAGTAGACCCGAGGGCCAATTGTGGACTAGAGCGTCCCTAGGTGACTGTCCCAGAGGGGGAATCAGGGCAAAATAGTTGCTGCATTTGTAGTTGGTTGGGGACGCAAGGAGGTCACAGCAAGGAAGACCCCAGCGGTTGAAAATTTCCACCGCTATCAAGGGATTCAGGGACCACTCGTGAGGATGTAGTATACACCTGCTGAGTCTGTCTGCTATCATGTTGGAACTCCCTGGAATGTGCGTTGCTAGAAGTAAACGGTTGGTAGCCATTGCCCAATGCCATATCCTCATGGCCTCTCGACAAAGTGGGTAAGATTTGGTTCCACTGTTGATGTACCAGACCACCGCCATGTTGTCTGATTGTATCGCAATAGTCCCAGACAGCAGCAGGGGATGGAATGCTTGCAACGCCAGAAGCACTGCCCTCAGCTCTAGAACATTTATATGCAGATGGGTCTCCATTTTGGACCAAGTACCTTGGACTGTCTGTCCCTGATATAGCCTCCCCCACTCCATCAAGGAGGCATCCGTGGTCACTGTAGCCTTGTGCTGTTGGGGAGAGAAGGGGCGAGACCATTGTGACAGGTTGTGGGCCATCCACCAATTTAAATCCTGTTTGCAACTGTGAGTTACCCGAATCTTGGCTGAAAGAGGGTACTGAAAGGAATACCATTGGGTGAGCAGTAGCCATTGTAGAAGCCTCATGTGAAACCTGGTCAGGGGGACAATGGTGATAGAGGCTGCCATGGAACCCAACACTTGTAGAAGAGAGTGGGATTTCTCCTTTGAAAGGATTGGGATCAGTTGCTGCTTTATCCTTAGAATTCTGTGCTCTGGAATGGATGCGCTGCAATTCTTTGTATTCAAGATGACCCCTATGAATTCTATGGACTGAGAAGGGGTGAGATTGGATTTTTGCCAGTTTATGGTTATGCCTAGACTTTCTGCAGAAAGGAGAGAGAGTATGCCAGGGTTTCTTCCAATAGATGTCTGGTTGGGGCGGAGATGAGCCAGTCGTCCAGGTATGGAAACACCTGGAATCCTTGTAGTCGCAAGTGAGCTGTGATGACTGTGATGCAATTTGTGAACACTCTGGGGGATGTAAAGAGTCCGAAGGGCAGTACTCTGAACTGGTAGTGACTGGCTCCTGCACGGAAGTGAAGCAATCTTCTTGATGGTCTGTCCATTTTTATGTGGTAGTACGCATCTTGAAGATCTATCGAGCACATCCAATCGTCTTTTTCCAAAAGCGGCAGGATAGATTGTATTGTGACCATCCGGAATTTTTGTACTTTTACAAACTTGTTCAATACACTGAGATCCAAAATTGGTCTCCAGTCCCCGGTTTTCTTTGGCACCAAAAATAGTCTTGAGTAGAATCCGGATCCTATCTGGTCTGGAGGGAATATTTGGATGACTCTTTTTCTTAGCAGTTTTGAAATATCTAAAGCTGCTTCTTCCCTTTGACTGGGTGGAACGTCGGGGAAGTTTGTTAGGGGAGCGGGACAAAGGTCGAAGAGAATATGATGACCTCTGGTTATTATCTTTTGTACCCAAGAATCAGTGGTGATGGTTAGCCAGGCAGAAGGGTACAAAGAGAAATGACCCCCAACCACTTCCAGAGGAAAGCAGTTGAGCCGCTCTTCAGGAGCACTGGTAGGATTGGCCAGGGAAAGAGTCCCTGGAACCCTGGTTACGCGGACCCCTTCTGCCCCAAAAAGGACATCTTCCCTGTGAGTTTCCCACTCTTGCTTCTAGGGGAGAACTCGGCCTGTGTGTCACGGAAAGGACCCTGAGACTTTTTCTACCATATCTTCCCACTCTTCTGCTTTCCGGAGAAAGCCTGTTGAGGGGAAGAATAATGGACACTCACGGCAGAAAGGGTCTTACCATCCTGTTCACATCTGGCCATTGTGCTTTTAACCTTGGGTCCAAACAATGAACAGGCTTCGATGGGAGCATTGAGAAAGGAAGCCTTGAAGGGTTGCGCGAAATTAAACAAGTGCATCCAAGCATGTCGTCTCAGAACAATGCCTGAATTTGCTGCTCTAGCTGCTCCTTCTTATGTGTGAGATATCAGGCACATGGAGGAGTTAGATACTGATTCAATGGTGGCTAGCTGAGAGGCCACTTCGTCACGGACCTCATCAGACACAGCACCAGCCAAAGTTTCAGAGAGCTCAGAAATTAAATCTTTTTGAAGCCTGGTAAAGTGTGCCATATAGTTCAGGGACATGATTGCAAAGGTCGCTGATGCAAAAGTACGCTTCCCTATTCTGTCCAGAGCCTGGGACTCTTTGTTGGGGGGATGGACAGTCTGGCTTTCTTCTTCAACCAGGTCCTTTTTAGTTGCGGCTACCACCAACAAAGCATCTACAGGAAGAGCTTTGGACCAATGGGGATCAGTAGCAGGAGAGGACAAAATTTTGTCTGGCCTCCGGGGAATGGCCTCAACGGTGTCAGGAGCCTTCCACGCATGCTGCATGATGAGCCGGACCAGTTTGTCGGAAGGTGAAGTAACCGAGGAGGTAGGGGGCCAGGCACGAAAGGCCTGCAGGAACACAGACTATTCAGAGGTCTGGTTCGAGGGCTGCCAGTCACCTCTCTGTTTAAGAATTTCAAGAATATCACCAAAGGATATCTCAGAGGGTGATGGAGGGGACCCTTCCCCATCATCAAAGTCTGTGTTTTCAGTAAGGGACTCCTCTGTGGAGTCCATGTGCTTCCTCTTGCACGAGCTCTTTTGATGAACTTCCTCAGATGGAGAAGCTGGGAAGACAGCGCAAAAGGGGTCTCCTGTGGGAGTATATCCTAAGGCCCTTGCGCCCGGTGTTTACTAGGAGCAACTTGTGTACATTGCAGTTCAGAGGAGGGCAAGGAGAGTGATAGCACAGGATCACCAACCGACGCCAGAGTCTTCTCCATTAGCTGGAAGGCCAGTCCACCTGAAGAGGGGTGAGTGCACAGGGCAGGGGTCACCCCTCTCCTAAGTGGCTCAGCCTGCCGACTCAGAGTCCCTGGATGGCTGCACGACACCAAATTACATATGCTACAGCTGACATTCTGGGTCGTAGCAAAATTCTCCTGCCACAAAGGCAACTGTGGCTCCTTAGTGAGGTCCATAAAGGGAATCATAGAGGGGGAAGACTGTGCTATATCAAGGGGCTTCAAAGGCAATGAAGGAGAAGAATAAGTAGGGGCCCTTGGTAAAGGGTGATCACCTCCTGAGGAAGGATAGGTCCTGGGGGGCGGGATACCTCTGGCCAAAAGCACTTGATCCACAAGACGCAACGCATTGTGTTCAGAGAGGCTTCTAGTGGATTTCATGTACACGGCTGAGGGGGAGTTAGGTCTATCCAAAGACAGAGCAAGCTTGGTGCCCACCTCGGAGGTCTGCACTGAAAACAACAGGGCTGTAAAGGACTGAACTACAGGTATTTGCACCGAGGAAATCATTGGTGGCGAAGTCATGGTCTGCACTGACGATAAGTTCGGTACCGAAGTGGTTGTCGGTGCTAAGGCTGGAACCAAAAAAAATCGGTGCCGATAACTGAATGGTCGGTGTTGATAGGGTAGTCGGTGCCGGGTAAGTCGTTGGAGCCAAAAAGGCAATGGACGTTGAAAAATCCATCGACGTTGTGGCAGCCTGCATCGACTGGACAGTCGGTGCCAGTAAAGAAGTCTGAACCGAGGAGCCCCTCGGTACCAATATGGTAAAGGGCACGCTAGGCGGTGACAAAGTCACAGATGTCTCCAATGGCCTCGGTGCCGAAGGTCTAGGTACCAAAAGCACTGGAGCTGAAGAAGTCAAATCCGAACTGGAAAGCTTAGCCTTCTTGGGTCTCGGTTCCTGGGGGTCTCTAGCAGGGGACGAAGGAAGAGACTTGGCCTTTACATGTTCATCACTCTTTTTCTTATGGGATCTTGGTGGGGTTGAAGCCTCCAACCCAAAAATAGCCTCTGAAAAAGGAGATTTAAGTAGCCCCTTCAATATTAATTTATTTTTTCTCTCTATCAACGTCCTGTTAGAAAAATTCTTACAAATCCCACAGGGCAGGTCAACTGTTAAATGAGGCACACCCAAGCAATAGACACACAGGGAATGTGCATCTGAAGTAGGTAATTTATGGCCACAATCTGAACATCTTTTAAATCCTGGACTACCTTTTTTATCTGCCATGTTAGAAAGAAAGAAGGAAACCCAGAAAAAATACCAGCAATGGTAGAAGAATTACCCGAAGGTAAGAAGGAAAGGGAGTTTACCAACGATGGTAAAAAGAAATTATCTCGCGGTAAAGGTGGAGGAAAGGAATAGAAAAGATTCAAGAAAGGATAGTTGCTAAATGCGATAAGGTAAGAGAATACTGTTTAATAACTTTTCTGTGAGAAAAGGCTGTTTTAGAATTTAGAATGAAGAAAAATATTGTACTTAGCTCAAGAGAAGTAGCTTGACACGACCGAATGGCGACACAGGAAACAAAATCTGAGGTAACAGGGAGAAGGGAATTCTGGGTAAGAGCTTTAGTTCGAGAGTTTGTAGCTGACGCGAGCTTGGAAGATGGCCGGCTTGGTTCCGAGGTCGGAACTGATACCCAGACGTAAGGAATGAACGAGGATTAACAACATCAGATACATTTTTCCCTCTTTGTCCAGAAGACTGGTTCCCCAGTCATAAAACCAAGAAAGGCATAAACTCTTCATCTTCTAACAGAGGCAGTAGCATCATTGTTCCTTCTCCTCTTCGTCCTCTTGTACATGGATTTATGGATAGGATGGAGGGATTAATGACGGTTTGGGATGGAGACTGGAACAACAATTCAGGGAAAGAAGATAAGCTGCAACCAGCAAAATATCTAAACATGTCTAAGGTAATGGAAGCTAAAAAAAGCACAGCTCCCCTATCCAGAGAATGGAAAAAGCAGTGTTTCCAGGAAAATGCTAAGTCTAACTGTGCATAAGACCAAGGAAAGGAAACAGAATTGATGTTGTTGCTGAAAGAGCTGGCACTGTTAAACGAAAAAAGTACAGTTTTGTACCTACCATAAATGTAGATGTTCGAAGATCCACATTGCTGCAGTCCTTACACTTGGGTAGTCCGCTGTCCTCGGTCGGCCCGAATATCAAAGTATAAGGCTGACGTCGGTCAAGGCGCATTTGACTGACATCAGGACATCAGGGTACAAATGCGCATGACCAACGTCATATCCTCAGTCTTTTCTTGCCCCAGATGTCAGAAGACCCTACAAATAAAGGTCAAAACCAAAAGACAGCAAACAACCAACCAACCACCCTTGCACTAATTATATGTACAATATATACAATATACACAATATGTACAACCCAACCCACACAACCACCTGTAACTACAGAGGGGAAGGAGGGAGGGTAAATTGGACTGCAGCAATGTGGATCTTCGAACATCTACATTTATGGTAGGTACAAAACTGTACTATGTTCTTCATCTCACATTGCTGCAGTCCTTACACTTGGGTAGAATCCCAAAGCAGAGGTAAGGGAGGATGGCTAACTACAAGGAAGCAGGAGCTGCCAAAATGCCCTGCAAAACAGCAGTGGCAAAACCAGCCCTGGATTTAGAGTAAAGTGGCAGGTGATAATGCCTAGAGAAAGTATGCACTGAACTCCAAGTAGCTGCCTCCAAAATATCCTTGGTTGCCACTCCCTCAAAAAGCTGTTGAAGTGGCAGTAGCCCTAGTGGAATGAGGCCTAATCCCAGCTGGAATCTCCTTGCCATGATGGGAATAACAGAAAGCAATGCAAAACCCAATCCACTTAGAAATAGTTTGTTTTGACACAGGCTTGCCCTGAGAGCTCAAAGCAAAAGAAACAAACAACTGCTGAGACTGCCTGAACCCTTTAGTCCTGTCCAAATAATAACGCAACTGCCTGTGTACATCTAAAGTGTGCAAAATCTTTTCCCCTTTATTTTGGGGATTTGCATAAAAAGTAGGCAAATGAATAGTTTTGTTTAAAGCCACACTAGAAACCACCTTAGGCATAAAGGAAGGATTAGTACGTAATGATACCCTATCCTTATGAAAAATCAAGAAAGGCTCAACCGCCATAAGGGCCTGCAATTCAGAAACCCTTCTTGCAGAGGTAATGGCCAACAAAAGCAGTCTTCCATGACAAATATTTCAACTCAGAAGTAGCTGCAGGCTCAAAAGGTTGTAGAGTGAGTTTCTCCAACACAAAATTGAGATCCCAAGCAGGAGTAGGAGCTCTTCGTGGGGGTCTTATATTCTTTGCCCCTCTAAGAAATTGCTTGAACAAAGGATGAGAAAACAATGGTGGGTCGCAATCATAGTGAGCGAAATTGCTGCAGCATGAACTTTAATAGAAGAGAAAGACAAACCTTTGTCTAGTAACTCAGTAAGATATTGAAGAGCCACACACAAATTAGGCTCAGAAACATCAAAATCTTTTGCTGCACTCCAAAATAAAAATCTCTTCCATTTGTCTGCGTACACTTTCCTTGTACTAGGCCTTCTAGCTTCCAAAATAACATTCAAAACTTGCTGAGGAAGTGGAGGCCCACTATGGTTCAAAACAGAATATGCCAGGCTGTTAGGTGCAGAGAGTGAAGCTTGACATTGAGCAAATGGCTGTCCTCCTGTGACAACAGGTGTGGAATCGAAGGCAAAGGCCATGGATGCTTCCGTACCAGACTTCTCAGTAATGGGTACCAGTGCTGTCGAGGCCAATCCGGAGCTATTAAAATCATCCTTGGCTTGTCCTGTCTGACCTTTAGAAGTACCTTTGGGAGGAGAGGCAGAGGTGGAAAGGCATACACATGAAGATTGCTCCAATTGAAAGAAAGAGCATCCACTCTCCAAGCTGTGGGATGAAACCTTTTGTGCAAAACTTTGGCAGCTGATGGTTTAGTGGAGAAGCGAACAGATCTATGTCTGGAGTTCCCCATGACACTGTCAATTTCTGAAATACATGAGGATCCAATTTCCACTCGTGGGGATCCATAATTCGTCTGCTCAACACATCTGCTAAGGAGTTCTGTGCTCCTGGCAGAAACCTTGCCTGAAGATTGAGCTGTAAACTGAGAGCAGTCTCCCACAAAATCATTGCTTGCCTGCATAGAGGATAAGAATGCGTTCCCCCTTGCTTGTTGATGTACCACATGACAGTAGTGTTGTCTGTTAGAATCAACACCTGCCCTGGAAGAAGTAATTCCTTGAAAGCTATTAATGCAAACTGGACTGCTAACATCTCCTTCATGTTGATATGTAGATGTTGTAGTCTGGCAGGCCACTTGTCTTGTATCCATTTTCCATTTAGATGAGCTCCCCAAGCTTTGTCTGAGGCATCTGTCGTTAAAATCTGACTCGCCTCTGGCCGGGTCACAGAGAGTCCCTTGTTTAGGTGACATTCCTGAGCCCACCACAAAAATTCCTTTTGAATGCAAGGTATTATTTGAATGACAGTGTCCAGATCCTGGCAGTGCTGTGTCCATAAATTTTTGAGATACCATTGTAGCTTCCTCATATGCAGTTTGGCATTGGGAAGCACCAGAATACAAGATGCCATGAACCCTAAGGCTTGAAGGACTGTCCTTGCAGTCAGCCCGGACTGGTGAGATAGTTGATGGAAGTAAAGGGATAGACTCTTTTGTTTGTCCGGGGTTAAAAAGGCCATCTGGGATGCTGTATTCAGTCTCACACCCAGAAAGCACATGTCCTGAGAGGGTACTAGACTGGACTTTATTTTGTTCACAGAATACCCCAGGCATCTTAGCACTGCTATCACATATTCCAAATGATGAAGAAGCTCGTCCCTTCCTTGAGCCAGAATCAGGCAATCGTCCAAATAAGGATAGATCTGTATTCCTTTTAGCCTGAGGAAAGCTATCACTGGAGCCAGAACTTTCGTGAACACTCTGGGCGCAGTAGATAAGCCAAAGGGCAATGCAGAGAACTGATAATGAGAAGTCCCAGCTCGAAAACGCAGATACTTCCTGCAACTTAGTCTGATAGGAACATGAAGGTAAGCCTCCTTGAGATCCAAAGTTACCATCCAATGATCTTTGCCCAGCAGAGGTAAAAGCTGCTGCAACGTCAACATTTTGAACTTGGGAATATCCAGATAAGTGTTGAGGATAGATAAATCCAAAATTGGTCTCCACGTGTTCCCCTTCTTTGGTACTAGGAACAGGCGAGAATAAAATCCTAGGCCCACTTCTGGCATGGGGACCGGCTGTATGGCCCCTATTTGGAGCAACAGAGAAACTTGCTTGTGAGCCTCTATTCTTTGTTGAGGAGGAACGTCTGGCATGCCTTTGAAAGGAGGCAAGGTATGGAAATAAAACCTGTAGCCGTGGTGTATAATATCCAATACCCATCTGTCTTGGGTAATTAAACTCCAATTTTCTTTGAAAAGCGCCAATCTTCCTCCCAAAGGTGCTGCCAGACGAGAAGGCTCTGGCAGCTGAAAAGGTAGGTCATTGGGTCTGTTTACGAAAGGACTGACCCCTGCCCTCACCCGAAGACTGTGCAGGAGAACTCCCTGTTCTAGGCCTGAAAGAGCCCTGAGCTCTGCCCCTACCACGTCTAGATCTACCCCTAGACTGGGAATCATAAGAAGGATACGTCCACCCCTTAGTAGGCCAATTTCTACTAAACTTTGGAGGCTGGACCTGCAAAAAATCTTTAACAGTCTGCATAGACTTAGCCTTGTCTTCCATTTTCTTTAAAACTGCCTCAACAGGAGAACCAGACAATACGTCAGATTGCAAAGGAGCATCTAAAATCCTTGTTTTAACATGGTCAGACAAATTCTGATCCCTCAGCCAGGCGTGCCTGCGAAGAACTGACCCAGTGGCAGCCACCCTAGACGAGGCCTGTACAGCATCAAAACCACATTGCAAAGAATGCTTACCCACCTGTTCAGAAACATGTACTAAATCTTGCAACTCTTTACAATCAATACCTTCTGCCAGAGCATCAACCTTAGCCTTCAATTGTGAAAGGAGATAGTTTTGGTATTTCAACATGTGAAACTGGCAATTCAAAGCCCTCATAGCAAGAGTGGAAGAAGTATAAACTTTCTTTCCCCATCTATCCAAGGCCCTGGCTTCTTTGTCTGCAGGAACCAGATTTTTTACAACAGAAGCTTTAACACCTTTAGGCCCCTGACTAACAGTTTTTGGGTCTGCCCTAGGACTCTTAAAAAGAAACTTATGAGCTTCAGGCACCCTGTAATACCTATCTGGTTTAACAGGAGCAGGAGGCAAAGAATCAGGATTAAGAGAAGCCTCCGTAAAAACATCTTCCACTACATCCAAAACAGGAGGTATAGCCAAAGGCCTATGCTGGGGTAAAAACAAAAATTCCCTAAGCCTCTTTCTGGAATCAGAGAAGTCCTGACCTTCCCACTTAAAATGCTCCCTCATGGAATGAAGAGTTTCTGAAAAAGAAAAATCCTCAGGAGGAGAAGCAGAAGGAGTAGAATCATCCACATCAGAATCAGAATAAGGAGAGTACTCCTGCAAGTCTTCAGCCGAAGACTCTGAAACATCTGAAGCCTGCTCAAAACTCCCTAGCTCAGGCTCCACCCTAGGTCTCTTATCAGGAGGGGGCATAGAACCCCTAATCAAAGTAATCAAATCTTCTGCCATTTTAAGCATATGCTTCTTAGGCACAGTTCCAGAAGAACTAGGGGTGACACCAACTGAAACTGAACCTGGCCTGCCCCTGGGAGAAGCCTTTGAAACAGAAGGGAGAGGGCCTAGCCACCCTAGGAAGGGAGGGGAGTATAGTAACCTGAGAAGCCCCCTCAGCCTGACCTGCCTCCTGAGAGGCCACATCTTGCAATAACAAAGTCTCACCCTGGGAACACAAAGAAACCTCCAGTGGAGCCACCGGCTCCACTGACACCTCTAAAGAACCAGCGTCCGGTACAGACGGTTCTTCTAGCCTAGGCTTAACTGCTTTGTCCTTGCGCTTCTTCGAAGAAGCTGGCGTCGGAGCATCCGACGGCATTTTATAATTGCACCGCTTCCCAAAGACTAACCTGGCACAATCCAACCTTCTCTTTATAGTGCGTTTATTGAATCTAGCACAAGAGCGACAGCCAACAACGTCGTGCTCAGGCCCTAAGCAAGGAATACACAAAGTATGATAATCTCTATGCGGTATCTGTTTCCCACAAGAAATGCAATTATTGACTTTTTCTGACATCCGGTAAATCACTGAGGCAAGAAAAAACTAAAATATTCCCCAACGGGGTACTTAGCCAACTTTGAACTCGGTCTGAAACTTCGAAATCGAAAAATCTCAGAACGCCAACCGGCACTTGCAATGCTGCTTCTGCATCGGACCATGCGGCAAAAAAGACTGAGGATATGACGTTGGTCATGCGCATTTGTACCCTGACGTCCTGATGTCAGTCAAATGCGCCTTGACCGACGTCAGCCTTATACTTTGATATTCGGGCCGACCGAGGACAGCGGACTACCCAAGTGTAAGGACTGCAGCAATGTGAGATGAAGAACATCAAAACAAAACACAAACATTCAGGTAGGTATAGTTTGCATCAGAGTTCTGCTGTGAAATATAAAACAGCTTTCTAGATATTATTTTTAAAACTAACTCTTCTCTTTTCTTTCATTATTTTTTTATGTTTCTGAAGTTCTTTTATATACTGAATCCAGAGAGCTAACCTATGCATCCGTATGTGATAGGTATACACGCTCGCACACACGCACACACGCACACACACACACACACACACACACACACACACACACACACACACACACACACACACACACACACACACACACATACAGTTTACACATACATAGTAACATGGGCTCCTGTTTATTATGGAATGCAATGAAGAGCTGAGAGTCTTCTTAAAAATGTTGTTTCATCTATAAAAAATCATAATTGCGTATACAAGTTTATGCATTCAAGGAGATATTCTCCCTAAATAGAATACTTGAAGAGAACTAAGAAACAAACTGCTTCATTACTATTTGATTCAGTTGCTACCTTAGGCAGGAAGGGCAGGTTACTGCACATATGTTCTGTCTTTGTGAAAAAAACAGAAAAACAATTAAGGTGGTTTCTCAGAGACCAGCAACTCACAGATTCTTCTTGATGAAGTTATGACCACAAGATAAAAGCATTTTCCAGGATAAAAACTTTAATTCAGCCGAAGCTGTAGGTTCAGAAGGATGGGACAGTCAACTTCTCTAGCTCAATGTAAATATCTCAGGGAATAAATGCATGGTGACCTTAAAAGAAAGGTGTCCTTTAAAGTCTTCAAACTTTAAAGAAGTCAGAGATGAGGACTCCACAAACTGGTGAAAACTAGACATAGCTGCAAAAACAAACTTAATAGTAAAATAACTCATCTCAAAGTCAGAGACAAAGACCTGAGCAAAGTGCTTCAATAAAGAAGGAATGGGGAGCGGCAGTAAAGGAAGGCAAACCTCTGGATATTGTCAACAAAGAAAACCATGTCCTTTGACTAGTGCATCTCATGCAGCAGATCTTATAGGAAGTCTATCACATATGATACTTTATGCACATTGAAGAAAATGTACAGGAAATATAAAATCACTCCCAAGGTAGGCCATAGCCTCCAACTCTTTATTGAAAGGATGGCCTGCCAGGCTCTGAGGAAACTGAGCTCATTTAAAGGCTACTGCTACAATAATGCTGTCTGGCTTAGGAGTGTCTAGCCAAAAGCTTCAGTCATTATGGGACCAGACAATCCTGTTACACTTTCATATGACAAGTTCCACATTGTCAGGTTTCTCCTGTGTGGTACTGCTAGCCACTTTTAACATGTCTGCCAAAGAAAAACACACCCAAGAGTAATGCTGGCTAGTCTAAAAGGCCTTCTGCAGCATTCTATGTGGAGTGAAAATTGGATTTCTGAACCACCCACCCTCTGCTGATTCATCTCTAATACCTCACCAGATGTGTGATGACTGTATAGAACAAAGTGGAATTTGCATCCTCCTCATCTTTGATGTCTGACATGGGCTATACAACAGTGGAAATATCCAAGAAACACCAACCGGTAAATACAAAAAAGGTACCAGAACCCTTCTTCACTGAAAAAACAAATTTAATGGTAGACTTGCACGGGGCCGCATAATGCGTTATGCGGCCCCGTGCAAGTCTACCATTAAATTTGTTTTTTCAGTGAAGAAGGGTTCTGGTACCTTTTTTGTATTTACCTATACAACAGTGGAGTCAATGTGCTCTCTCATAAGAGTTCTTCCTTAACACCAATGAAGGTGATGAAAATTAAGGGAAAGAAGCTTATGCACCAATGACATGGATGAATGAAGCAGATGACTTTGGGTGATGCTTCAGTCATGCTGATTAGAAAATGCAACGGCCAAGATTCTCCAAAGAAGAGTATCTGTTGGCTGTACAGATGCCAACATCAAAGAGGCCAAGGCCACTGCGTCAAGCCAGTGCAAGAGTGCTTGCAAGGTCAATTTTGAAAAAAATGGTAACATCTGCATATAATCTCATCAGGGAGAACTGTGGGACCAGGTACATTGGTACCTGCAGCTACATCAATAAGGCTAGTGACAGATGTGTACATGTCAACTCAATATTATGTGCCGAGACCGAGAAAGTCCATCATCACCTGTTAAAGTAATGTCAGCAGCACTGGTACTGGTAGCATAGTTAACAGAGCATCAGTTGGTACCAGAAGCTACAAGTTTGGAATTAGCATAGTAGTCATTTCCTAAGGATCTTCATGTGCTGACAATGATATCTAATGGGTTGGCACTATAAGTGTCAGGACTAGTGCTTACAGTAAAGGAATCAGTGAAGAATATTTGGCCCTTGACTGTCACAGAAGAACAACAACAAGGGTAGGAACTACACACAATATGTTCTGAGTCTTGACCAATGTTTCCACAAGCTTGTCATTGTCAAACCTGGGGAAGGATATTGGGGAAAGCCAACTTGGGCTCACCTAAGGTTAACTATTTGGCTTATCAATCTGTCAGCCAAAGAAGTTAAATTCTCTTGCTTAGATGAATGGGGGACTTTCCATATAGAGCCTGTAAAATAATGTTGGGAAACTGTCATGAAACTGTCATCTATTTTCTTAAATAAGTTCTGGATCAATGAAAGGAAGATCTCATCCAGTCATGTTTATGAGTCGTGCAAAGCTCAATCTTTTTGCTAACCTGGTGGCTGTCGATATCTATGTAGAAACCATCACCACTGAGACTGACACCAAAGCTTTAGACTCCACTGGCAGCAATGGATTTCTCAAATATATGCCTAACTTAAGTTGTGTTTTCAGTTACAAGATATAGTAGAAGTGAATCTCTGACTAATGAGATACTTCTGTTCTTCCTCCAAATAAAAAGGAGAAGCCTGACACTTATCCTGAGGTGTCAGCTTATTTCTGCTCTTAAAATGCTGGTAGTTAGTCCACCATGAATGCAGGAAGGAAAATGCACCCCCAAAATAACTACACTTTAGAGAAAAATTAAATATCTTTTGTTTATGTTTTTAATAACAAACAAAGGAGAAAAAAGGTAACTGAATAAAACTAACTCTTTCTTCTTCTTCTTTCGGCTTTTCCCAGTTAGGGGTCGCCACAGTGGAACTCCGGTCCGCTAATGATTGGCAGTAGATTTTTATGGTGCCGAGGTGCCAGCTCGACACCCAACCTTCAACGAAGGCACGCCCATTCATGGAAGTCTTTCGAACGCCACTCGACCATGGGGAGGACATGTAGACTCCACACAGAAGGCGTTCCAGCAGAGAACCGAACGGGAGAACCTCTTGCTGTGAGGTGACAACGCTACCGCTGCTCCTATTAAAACTTATAACACAAAACTGAAATAGCAAAATGCCAAACATAAGGGATGGATAAGACAGTGGAGAAAAATACATAAACTAGGAGAATGTTAATAAAACAACCAGAATACAGAATTTGAAGCTCTTATAATATAATTATTAAAATACAGTTATCTACACACAGCTGAAGTATTTGTCAGAGATTGAAAATGTAGTTTGGGGCTGTCTCAATTACTCCTTGCTGTACTGCAACAAAAGATGTCTGGAGATGATTACCACAGGCACACTACACGACAGGCAGGGGGACAGATTATTCTGTGATAGTTTTATGTGTTGAGCTATTCTACTGCCTGCTGGAATTAGTCCAGCTGTTATCAAAATGAATAATAATAATAATAATAATTACAATAATATCAACAGCAAATCAGCTGCACACATTCCTTTGGAATTCTTGGGGTATTATCCATAAAGCTGATATACTTTTGCATGGGGCTGGTATACAGTATATAGTATATAGCACAGATGTCTAACCCCCGGGAAGGTTTATCTCAAAAAGCCCACATATACCGTAGTTGTGCAAATGAAATGATGCAGCATCATCCATGATGTACAGGAGCCAGACATTTATGGGGATAGCACTATGGATATGACACACAAAACATTAGTTATCCTGCTGTCGTCCCTGCAAAGTTGATGTGCTACATAGCATAATGTAGTTGAACAACAGCATCAGCTTTACACTCATCACAGTGAATCCGGAAAACATCCCAATAATTAATAAATACACACCGGAAGAAAGGAAACATCTCATAACAGCATCTAGTACAGATAAGCACCATGCCACCACCACAGCCATCCCACTGCCACCAGTGGGGCTAGACGCCTCACCAGATCTCTTGATTTGCCTAATAAACAAACAGGCATGTTCTATGGTTGTGGCCAAGGAGGCTGGATTATTAATGAATCAACTCTGTGCATGTTAGAGTAGTAGGGTGGATGAAACAAAGCACATCAAGATTCGGCCTGCCATGGTTGTAGCAAAAGTGCATGTAGGGCTACAGCTGTACACAGCACTATGTGACAAGCAGTCTAGAACACATTGCTCTGCTCTGACCTCATGGTGGGAAAAAAAACTATCTAATAGTGCATGTACAGATCCCTGTAACTCCTTAGGTGATGCCAGTTTTTCAGAGTAGGTGAAACATCTATGAGTCAGTCAGGTGAAGTTATGAGACCACAGACTGGCCAATACCAGACAGTCACTTAAGTCAAGACTATCATGAAAGGCAGCTGAGGTAGCCTAAAAATTAGAAGCAAAAAGATTGCTCTGACTTATGGAAAGAAGGTCTAACAGGCAGAAGTGAAATTTGACAACAGTGAGAAATACATTATGAAGCGATTACTGGTAATGGCCTACATGCATATTTATACTATGCCAGTCAGGAAGCATGCAAAAAGCATTTCTAGGCACTAGCATGGCTGTAAAGTAACAATTAAAGATCTGCTTTTTTCATCTTTTAATGCAGATATAAATTCAATATACTTAAGCTTTATTAAATAAAGGTTGACATTTCTACAATGAGTATTAAAAGTAAATCAAAATTCAATTTATAGCAGGATTAGATAAAGGAGACGGTAATGGGTGTTTGAGTAGATAGATTAAATAAGAGTAGAGAATAAAGAATGTCAACAGAGCTGAGGGTAGGTCTAGGTTATATGACCCGTTGGGTTTCAAGCATGTTTACCATGATTTTTTTTTCTTGACATTTTAGCAGAATACTGAATTTGGGACAGGATGATGTCTCTTTATTATATTCAAGGGAAAAGGTACTTGCAAGCCACAGAATTTATACATATACGCAATTTTCGTAGGTTTCCAGTGCAAGGATTTATTTATTTATTTAACATTTGTTTACTGGGAAAGTCCAACTTGGAATGTATCCAATTTTCAGCAGAGGCCTGGGGAGAAACACTCCAGACGCATGTCTTTGGAACATGGGAGGAAACCAGAGCACCCGGTGGAAACCCACATGAGTGCAGGGAGGACATATAGCCTCCGCACAGAAGGCACTCCAGCTGAGAATCGATCCGGAAAACCTCTTACTGTGAGGTGACAACACTACCACTCCACCACTGTGCCATCCACCTCTTTTCACACAAAAAGCATTAACAAGATGTGCCCTCAATCAAAACATGTTAAGGAGACATCAGTCCTTCCCCACCAAGCATTCATAACCAGCCCATATCAGCATACTGTTAGGGTTCATGTCAGTTCCAATTATATATACTTCCTGTTTATCTACTGGAAAAGGGTACCTTTTGCCTAGAATCTAGTGATTAAGACATGCTTAGTTAGTCTCAGTATCAAGGCAGCCTGAAAGGATCAGTTCCCAAAATAGGCCACAGTGAATCCAGGCATTAGAAAGTCAGTAAGATTTAAAAGTTTTATTATAACCCTGAGAAAAAGGCAAAATCTGAGCTTCCCAGGCTGCAACACTTTTTCATATTGCCATATCTTAAGAAAAACAGCTTTGTTTAACATTTAGCAAAGAATCCAGACAAAAGCAGCAGCAGACTATGACAAATTTTCTTGAGCTGTTATCTTAGAAGAAGACAATCACCATGAGACATGAACTTTTGGTATCAGATCACTTCATTTGGGCTTGGCTGCCAACAGGCACCTGTACAACTTGGCAGTTCTCTAAAAGTTGTATAACTTTTCCTGTGGTGCAATGACCTTGAAGTCTGTTACATTAAGTAAGGGAGTACAGGCGGTTTCTCCCTGCAAAGGGAGGTCAAGCTCTCTAATACAACATTTAAAATATTTTAGTAAAGTATCATTTGCACACTTGATCATAGATAAGCAGGCAAAAATTAAATGATCCATGACTAATCATAGTATATGCATTAATTAATGAATGTTAAATTATCAGAAATTCTCAGCTCTTCAGACCTCTTATTTTTAATTCTACTGCAGAACTACGAGGTTCATGAAAATAATCTATATTCATCACAGAGGCAGCCTCTAGCTGAAAGCATCTCACCACAGGGACCAGATTTTTAACTGCCAAACTAGAAGGCATCCTTTCACCTTTTTTGCAATAAAGCCAGTTCAAATCCTTTCAGATGAGCAGCAGATCTAACATTATGATCAACAAGATACATTGATTTACTACTAAATCAAGAGCAAGAGCTACACACTTTACTGAACAAACCAGTAAACATGAATAGCTTCTCTTATTTTCACAGGTCTCTCCAATCTGTGAAAAGTAAAATTTAAAGTCACAAAACTTCATACTATACACTTGCATGACTTCTATGCAATAAAAATAACTAGCCAGATCTAACTGCCACATATGCAAAACAACACTTTTTTGTAAAGTAAAAAATACAGATTCATAAACATCTCAGTTACAGAAAGATAGCAAATGGTCACAGCTGCGGCAAGGGCTTCACATACAGCACATGATATGGGTATTTTTAACTGTATTAGACTGTACATGAAACCATTGCGTCATAAATTCGGCACCAGTCAGCTTAAGACTTTGCAAAGGGATAATGGAAGTAACACTTAATTATTTATTTTTATTTACATTCCTGCAATCTTAGATTTAAGTATACATGTTTTCTTTAATTTCAGGTCTCTTACAAATGTCCAAAATACAGTTCAGTAAAATATATTTTACCAAATCAGTTTTTCTGAACTGTTGTGCGCTGAAGATGCTCTCAGCAAAAAGATATAAATAAATAAATAAATAACAGAAAAACAACCAGCTACTCAGCTAGTCAGCCAATCACCGGAACTCTAAAAACACTTTTATTTAACCAAAATACAAAGTCAAAGTTAAGTGCTTCGGTCTTCTTACAAAGACATCATCAGAACTGTGACTTTCAACTAAAACTCATCCCTTTTGAACTACATGAACTAAGACACACGCCCACAGCACTCAATCAAAAAGGATGATATCACCACTGGTTTCTTAAAGGGCACATGCAACATTTAGCTGGAATTATATCCCCAGTAAAAACACAAGTCCAGCAGACTATTGTCACACTATACAAGATCATTTTTTAGTTCACTTGAAATTGAAATGTTGTCATTGAAAACAGGTGAATTGGCTTCATTACGTCTAATTTGCCACTACATTTCCCAGTGCAAAATTTTGTTTTGCCAGTCCCCTCCATATGGTTTGACCTGTATTTGTTCCAAAATTAAGAAAACAAACCTGTTAAACTCTGAACATATACTTGAGTGTCTGGCTAAAGCACTCTTCATGTCTTGACGTTTTATACTGTATAAGTGTTGGTAAAGATGCTTATTCAAGGCATTTTTAGTTTTACCTACATAATATGTTATACATGAGGTACATGTAGCCAAATAAACATTTCTCTGTGTAGCACAGTTAAAAGTGCCACCGTGCATGCTACCAACAATTTTGTTCATCAAGGGACCTTGCCAGTTAATGTTAATGGAGCACTGTGGACAATGACCAAGCTTCCATGTGTTTGAAACCTCCTTAGTTGCTACTTCCGAACTCTCAAGGAGATTTTTGATGTTCCCTTTATTTTTATATGTAAAGGAAAGGTTTTCCAAAAAGTAGTTCTTAATGGACTCATCGCACTACAGCACGTACCAGTTCTTCCACATAATAGATTCATCCTCCTTAGTGTCCAAGATGTAGTGCATAACCATATCGGTGTGACCACTATATTCTGGACCTTCATGTCCTTTATATATATTGGTCAGTTGTTGTAACCCTTTCTTGATAATTGGTGCATATCTACACTCCCTCTCCACCCAAACCTCCTCGACAATTGTACCTAGTAGTGTTGAAGGGTAGCCTCTATCCAAAAACATAAATTTTAAGGTATTGAACTGTTCCAGACATTTCTCATCATCCTAAATAAGTCCGGATGCTCTAATGAACTGGCTTTTTACCACCCCTTTCTTTTGGTGAAAGGGGTGGCAACTGGTGAACTGGAGAAATGTATTACAATATGATGGTTTTCTGAAAATTGGTGTTGCTAGTTCTCCATCCGAGTGCTTGATGATCACTATGTCTAAGTAGCTTATCCTTTTCAGGTTACAGCTGTGGGTAAATTTAAAAAATGAGGTACTGTTTTGTAGTTAAAGGATAAATTCATCCAGCAGTTCCTTTTCCCATTTGCAAACTGGGAGGCACTGCCAGCCCCCACAGCAACATCAATTAACTGTCTGTAATACTCCTCTTCAAAAGTCAAAAATTAGAAGTTATGTACCTACCATAACGTTCCATGTTAGTTGTCTTCTCTCGCCTTCTTTCTTGCTGGATGGGTTCGGAGCCGATCCTCGGCTCCGACTCGGCACTTGCTAAGCTCGAGAGTCACTTTTACCAGCTCGAGGCAGCCCCATATCCCATGATGCAAGGCGGAGATTACCCAGATCTCGTTTGGTATCTAGAGGAAACTGCCCATAATCTTCCCACAAAGGAAAGAAGAACAACTAACCTGAGAAGGCTGTAAGGGGAACCCAGGTAACTAAGGTCCAGAGCTAACTGGTGTCCAATGGAGAACAATCTCCCAGAAAAGAAGGAAGTTCAAGGTCTGTCCAAGCTAGGGGGACAGGAGGGAGGGACGCAAGAAAGAAGGCGAGAGAAGACAACTAACATGGAACATTATGGTAGGTACATAACTTCTAAATGTTAAGTTGTCAATCCCGCCTTCATTCTTGCTGGATGGGACCGCGTCCCTAGCACCTCTATCCTGGGTGGCTCAATGGAACAGACTCTTGAGAACTGTGGAACCAAAACTTGTTCTGTCCCTGGAGGCCAAATCCAATTTGTAATGAGAAATGAAGGTATGAGGAGTGGCCCAAGTGGCTGCTGCACAAATAGTGTCTAAGGGTAGTCTAGCCTGAAAAGCTGTAGATGTGGCTAGACCTCTGGTAGAATGTGCTTTAGGTTTTGAGATCAGTTGTTTGCCCCTAAGCTGATAAATGTCAGAAATAGTGGAAGACAGCCATCTGGATAAGGTCACCTTAGAAACAGGGAGACCTTTCTTATTTTCAACATAAGAAAGAAAAAGCTGATCAGACTTCCTAAATTGCTTTGTTCTGTCCAAGTAATATCTGAGTTGGCGATGAACATCTGGGCAATGCAATTTTTGTTCAGCCCTGTCAGAATGATTGGGGAAAAATACTGGAAGATCAATAGATTGGTTTAAATTTGTCTTAGAAGCAACCTTGGGCAAAAAGGACGGATTAGTTCTCAAGGATGCTCTATCCTTGTGGAAGACCAAGTAAGGGAGACGAACACAGAGAGCATGAAGTTCAGACACTCTCCTAGCCGAGGTAATAGCAACTAGCAGCCGGTTCGAAAGCGGGAAGTATCAAGGATGCCAGCACTAAATTTAGGTCCCACTGCAGTGGAGGATCCCTAACAGGGGGTTTAAGTAGGAATACCCCTCTGAGAAAAGCTTTACAAAGTTTGTGAGACATAATGTTCTGGTCTGCAAATCTGACATGGAAATTCGAGATTGCTGCCAACTGGACTTTAACTGTGGAAGAAGAACCGGAGTGAAAAATTTCAGCTAGAAAGTCCAAGACTGACTGAAGAGGGGCAGTAAAGGGATCTATGTTCTTAGACTTTGCCAAAAAGGAGAAACATTGCATTTGCTAGAGTAAATCCTTCTGGTAGAGGACTTTAGAGAAGCTACTATGATATCCCTAACGGGGTTAGAGATCATAGGAAGCCTGGCTAAGGAAGGAAGTGGAGCAACCAAGCGGTGAGGTTGAGGGAACGAATGGACCAGTGCAGTTGACCCGACTGGTGGGTCAGAAGATCTGGAACTGGGTCCAGATGCCAAGGCTGCACCAAGAGATGGCGATGAAGGAACGGGAACCAAATTTGTCGAGGCCAGTAAGGGGCAATGAGAATCAGCTTGGCTCTCAAGACGGTGGCTTTCTGGAGTACTTGAGGTATTTATGGAAAGGGGGGAAAAGCATAAAGAAGTCCCCGGGGCCAATCCTGGGTTAGAGCGTCTCTGGGGGGATGGCCCGGAAGTGGAAAGAGAGAGAAGAAGTCTGGGCATTTGCTGTTTTGGGGTGTAGCAAAAAGGTCGCAGCATGGGTGGCCCCACTTCTGAAAAATCTCTTCCACTATAGATTGTTTGAGAGACCACTCGTGAGGCATGAGTATAGCTCTGCTCAATCTGTCCGCTATGATGTTGGTTTTCCCGGGGATATGCATTGCTATCAGAAACCGATGAGAGGAGATTGCCCATTGCCAAAGTCTGAGAGCTTCTCGACACAAAGGATAGGACTTGGTCCCACCCTGTTTGTTGATGTACCATACTACGGACATGTTGTCCGTGTGAACTGCAATAGTTCCTAAAGGAAGAAAGTCGTTGAGGGCTTGCAATGTTAAAAGCACTGCTCTCATCTCTAGGACATTTATGTGCAGGTGGTATTCGAATGGTTGCCACGTGCCATGGACCATCCTGCCCTGATAATGCCCCCCCACCCGATCAGGGAGGCATCCGAAGTGACCATGGCTACCGGGGCCGGAGGGACAAATGGTCTGCCCTGGTGGACTAGGGGGGAAGAAGTCCACCAGGATAGATGGCTCTTGCAGGTCTGTGTCACAAGGATTTTGTGACGCATGGGCAACTGCTGGAAGGACCATTGGGTAAACAACATCCACTGTAGGAGACGCATGTAAAAACGGGCCAGAGGAAGAAGTGTGATGGCAGCTGCCATAAGGCCTAACACTTTCAGGACCAACCTGGCTTGTACCTTTTTGTTGAATAGGATGATCCGAACATGGTTTTGGATATCCAAGATTCTTTGGTTTGTTAGGTTTGCTGACATCGGAGTAGTGTCTAGATCTGCGCCTATAAAGGTAATAGATTGGCAAGGCGATAAGGAAGACTTTTCAAAGTTGACTGAAATCCCTAACTGGCCACAGAGACATAGAGTGTAATCCCTGGCCTGGAGAAGTTGATGCCTGGTGGTGGCTGAGGGGAACCAGTCGTCTAGGTACGGAAACACCTGGAATCCCTGACGTCTCAGGTGAGCCGTGACCGCTGCCATGCATTTGGTGAACACTCTGGGGGCTGTAGTGAGACCAAAGGGCAGGGCTCTGAATTGAAAATGACTGGTCCCCAGCCGAAAGAGGAGAAACCTTCTCGAGCGTCTGTGGATTTTTATGTGATAGTACGCATCTTGAAGGTCTATAGAGCACATCCAGTTGTTTTTGCCCAGAAAGAGCAAAATCGATTGAAGTGTGACCATCCAAAATCTCGCCTTTTTGACAGACTTGTTTAGCCTGCTGAGGTCTAATATTGGTCTTCAGTCTCCTGTCTTTCTGGGGACCAAAAAGAACCTTGAGTAGATTCCGGACTCTAAATGATCTGTTGGAACTCGCTGGATGGCCCTTTTCTCTAGAAGCTTTGAAACCTCTAGCTTTGCAATTTCCCTTAGACCGGGTGGAACGTCTGGAAGGGATCCTTTTTGAGGGAAGGGGCTTTTCTCGAAAGGTATTTTGTAACCCTCGGATATGATCGACTGTACCCATTTGTCTTGAGAGAGGGAAAGCCAGGCTTCTGGGTACAGCGACAATCTCCCCCCGACTGCCTCCAAGGGTGGGCAGTCGGGCAACACCTCAGGGATGCTGGAAGGGCTTGTCAGAGAGAGGCTCTCTGCTGCCCTGGTTCTGAGGACCTCCTCTGCCCCTAGGGCGGCATCTGTTGTTATTACCCCCTCTGCCTCTGGGGGTAAACTGACCACGTGCATCAGGCGTGACTCCCTGTGATTTTCGGAACCACATTTTCCCTCCCTTCTGACCTTTGGGGTAAGGTCTAGAAGGGGTGGAGAAACGGACTCCTACGGCAGAAAGAGTCTTGCCGTCTTGCTCGCACCTGGTCAAAGTGTCTTTCACCTGAGGTCCAAACAAAGTTGTCCCATCAAAGGGAGAGTTTGTGAAGGACGCCTTAAAGGGGTCTGCAAAATTGCAAAGCCGCATCCAGGACTGACGTCTGAGAGCCACTCCTGTGCCTGCGGCTCTACTCACCCCATCGGCTGCATAAGAAATGAGCCGCATGGAGGAGTTAGTTAGGGAATTTAGGATTCCCAGCTGAGAGGCAATCTTCTCTTGAGCCCCAGCAGCTGACGGATCCTGTACTACCTCACCCAATTCTTTGAGGATATCTCTTTGAAGTCGGGTGAAGTGACATAAATAATTCAGCGAACACATGGCAAAGGTCGCTGAGGAAAACATCCGCTTACCATACCTGTCCATGGTCCTAGACTCTTTGTTAGGAGGATGGACTGGTACGGAAGGATCTGCAAGTTCCTTCTTGGTGGCGGCCACCACCACCATGGCATCAACCGGGACACCTTTAGTGAGAAACTGTTTTTCAGTGGGGGCCGTGATAAATTTAGAAGGCCTCCTGGGGACTGGTTCCACAGAATCAGGAGATGCCCACGCCTTTCGAGCTATCACGTCCATGAGGGGGTCGAAAGGCGGAGACACCCAGGAGGTGGAGGGTCAAGATCCAAAAGCCTCCAGGTATACCGATTCATCCTCGGAGGGATTAATGGAGGGCCAGTTTCCCCTCTGTTTCAGGAGTTCAAGGATGTCTGAAAAGGAGACATCCTCAGAGGGGGATCTTGGGGACCCCTCCGACTCATCTAAGTCGGTATCTGATGTCGTAGACTCAGGGGAGTCTAAGTGCTTCCTCTTGCAGGTCCTCTTACGCGGGGGGTTCTCCTGAAGGACCAGGAGAAACCTCGGAAGAGGAAGTTCTTCACAATGGGGAAACCTGGGGTGATGCATCTCTGGGTCCAGGAGCAAGAGAGTGGGAAGAGATATCTACAGGCACCGTAGAGGGAGGAGCTAAAGGGACCGACTGTTGACTGAGCTCGGGGGCTAGCACACTCCTCATCACCTCGAAGGCTCCCCTCCTGGGGAGGACCGAGAGCTCCCACTCTGAAGAAACAGGAATCCCCGGACCCACCGAAAGGGAAGGCTCCGAAGCAGATGTCGGTGCAGAGCTCACCAAGGCCGAAGGTCCGAGAGGGAGAACGGGGTCAGACAAGGGTCCGATGCCACTCGCCTCCTCGGAACCGACCAGGGAAGCCCGACGACCAGATCCCTCCAAGGACGGTCTCAAGGAGGAGATAGGAGTCGAAGACGACGGAGCCAAAAGGGGTGGTATCGGCTCCGAAGCAGCAACAGTCACGGTACCAATAATCTCCGGCTCCGAGCTCTGAAGGAGAGTCGAAGGAGGAATTTCTAGAGGGTGTGGAAAAGCGGTCGTCTGCTGAGACGGGCTATGGGGCATCTGGGCCAGTGCCTGTGATTTCAGCAGTCTACTCACCACTCTCTCCAAGTCATGGTCTGTGAGTCTGGAAGACCTTGAGGATCGGCTCCGATGGGTCCGCTCCGAAAGTAAGGGAGAGGCCGGAGCCGAGTGGATAGACTCCAGTGAAGGAGATCTAGATCTCTTTCTTGACGGAGCCATCAGAGCCGAAGAACCTTCAGTTCCAGTTGGAGCCGACAGCTTGTCGGCTCTGAGCTGGGTTAGAGATATGTCGGCTGCAGCCGGAGCCGACGCAGGCTTCGAAGCAAGGGTATCGGCTCCAGCCGGAGCCGACACAGGTTCCGAAGCAAGGGTATCGGTGCTGATCGGCGCCGATACTAAAACTTCCGAGAAGGAAGGATCGGCTCCGGATGGAGCCGATCTTGACTCCGGGGGAGTCGAAACCAAGGCCACAGACTTGGACACTGAAGGCTGGGCCTTGGATGGCTTTGAGGGCTTCCCCGAGCCGGACTTAGCCGGGGAGCTCTCAGGCTTGAGAAGACCTCTTAGGATAAGTTTATTTCTACGTTCCTGCAGGTCTCTCTGGCTGAATGAGTGACAAATAGCACAGGAGTCCTGCAGGTGTAGGGGTCCCAGGCAATAAATACAAGAAGTGTGACCGTCTGTCAGAGACATCTTCTGACAGCACGAGTCACACTTCTTGAAGCCTGAGACCCTAGTGTCTTTAGACATGACTAAGTTCTAAACACAAACACACACCACTCAGTCCAAAAATTACACTAACTATACAAAAACTAAGTACAGGGAAATAAAAACACACAGACACACCTAAACAAATCCTGACAGGAAATTGTTTGGGAGGGTAAGGCCTAAGGCCTGACTAACAAAAAATATGGATAAGGGAACTGGAAACTAACGGGAATAGGGCTAAGTGAATCGAGGGAACTAACAAACTAATAATATGAAAAATTAAGGTACTGGGATAGCTAAATATCTCAGAAAAGAGTAATTAAATTCACTTACCAGGAGCTGGCAAAAAAGGTGACCTCATGAGCGAAGCGGCAAACGAGATCTGGGTAATCACCGCCTTGCATCATGGGATATGGGGCTGCCTCGAGCTGGTAAAAGTGACTCTCGAGCTTAGCAAGTGCCGAGTCGGAGCCGAGGATCGGCTCCGAACCCATCCAGCAAGAATGAAGGCGAGATCGACAACTTAACATGTTGTTATTTAAAACAGTTAACTGGTGCTGCTCTGGGGGCACCTGTGTCCCCAAGTTTGCAAATGCAAATGCTGTTCTCCTGAGATGGGAACTGGAAACCTTGTTTAAACTTCCACTTTATGAGTTGTATGTGGGTTACTTCAGATATCTGGCCTATTTGTTAATAATCTGGAAAGGTACTGGGGAACAACTGGATGAATTTATCCATCAACTGTAAAACAGTACCTCGTTTTTAAACATTACCCACAGCTGTAGCCTGGAAAGGATCAACTACTTAGACATCACAATCATCAAGTGCCCAGATGGAGAACTAGCAACACAAATTAACTGAAAACCATCATATTGTAATACATTTCTCCACTTCACCAGTTGCCACCCCTTTCGCCAAAAGAAAGGGGTATTAAAAAGCCAGTTTATTAGAGCATCATGACTTATTTTGGATGATGAGAAATGTCTGGAACAGTTCAATACCTTAAAATCGATGTTTTTGGATAGAGGCTACTCTTCAACACTACTACATAACATTTTTGAGGAGGATTGGGTGGAAAGGGAGTGTAGATATGCATCGACTATCAAGAAAGGGTTACAACAACTGACCAATATTTATAAAGGGCATGAAGGTCCAGAATATAGTGGTCACACCAATATGGTTCTGCACTACACCTTTAACACCAAAGAGATTGAATATATTATGCAGAGCAGGTATGTGCTGCAGTGCAATGTGTCCATTAAGAACTACTTTTTAGAAAATCCTTCCTTTAAATATAAAAATAAAGGCAACATCAAAAATCTCCTTGAGAGGTCAGAAGTAGTAACTAAGGGGGTTTCAAACAAACAAAAGCATTATCATATCGTCCACAATGCCCCTACATAACACAAATTGCAAAGGTCCCTTGATGAACAATATTGTTGGTAGCATGAACAGTGGCAATTATAACTGTGCTACACAGAGAATTGTTTATTTGGCTACATGTACCTCATGTATGGCATATTATGCAGGCAAAGCTAAAAATGCCTTGAACAAGTGTATTTACCAACACTTATACAGCATAAAACATTAAGACATAAAGAGTGCTTTAGCCAACACTCAAGTATATGTTCAGAGTTTAACAAGTTTGTTTTCCTAACTTTGGAACAAATACAGGTCAAACCTTATGAAGGAGACTGGCAAAACAAACTCTTGCACTGGGAAATGTATTGGCAAGTTAGACAATGCAGCCAATTCACCCGGTCTCAATGACAAAATTTAAATTTCAAGTGAATTAAAACAATGAGCTTTTATGGTGTGATAGTAGTTCCCTAGACTTACGCATTTTACTAGGGATATGATTCCAACTAAATGTTGTATGTGTCCTTTAAGAAACCGGCGGTGATGTCATCCTTTTTGACTGAGTGCTGTGGGGCTATGTCTTAGGTCATGTAGCTTAAAAGGGATGAGTTTTAGTTTAAATTCACAGTTCTGATGATGTCTTTTTAAGTAGATGAAATCGCTTAACTTTGACTTTGTATTTTGGTTAAATAGAAGTGTTTTTAGAGTTCCTGTGATTAGCTGACTAGCTAGTTGTTTTTCTATTATTGGATTTTGAGTCTAACAGTTCCAGAAACCTGCTTGTGTTTGGTTTTAAATAAATAAATAAAAATAAAAACACTGACCCTTCAAGCAGGAAATGACACCAGCACCCCCAATGATATACAAGTTGTAGCAATTTCCGGTAGGTTATATTTCCTTGGGGGGATATTCTCAATGATAGACTAACTTAGTAAAATAGCCGATGAACTTTATAACATTAAATCAGATCCAGTAACAATCTATTGTATTCTCTGTAAACCAGTTTAGCCACTTACCAGATAATGCAGATTAATATACTATAATATAATATAATATAATATAATATAATATAATATAATATAATATAATACAATAATAAAATAATAATAATAAAATCCTCTATAATCCGGACAATACTACTGCACTTAAAAATATTATCACCCCCTATAACAATCCTAGACCGCTTCGATCCTCTAACAAACTACTAATTCAAACTAGAAAAATTAATAACACAGCCGGTGATTCTCTCTTTGCAAACTCTGTAAGTAGATCCTGGAACTCTCTTCCAGCTGATATTACCTTACTTTCCACCTTAGGTCAATTTAAAACTAGAATCCAACAACATTTGTCACTTAACTGGCTATGTCAATGTATCAAGCCTGGCTAACTCTCTCTAGAATGTGTAAAAATCTGTTAACCAGTTTACTGTGTAATTTAATTTAATCCTGACTTGTGCTCAGGATTAACTGTAACCTGTGGAAGCTTACTTATGTAATCTCTGTAAATAGTCTGTTTGTAATATGTAATGCTGGTATTATGTAATGCTGTATCTGCTTACCCTTGGAGCTTTTCTCCCCGGGCCTCCGCTGAAAATGGACATGCATCCAATCGGACTATCCCGGTCAACAAATGTAAAATAAAAAAAATAAAAAATAAAAATAATATAATACATTCCATTCTCAAAACCTCATAGCTTCCTGACACAGGGGATATAAAATGCAGTTGTTTAAATAAACTTACCATAAAAGTAGATTTTTGAAAGATCACTACTGTAGTAGTCTTGGCTATATGGGTTTTATCTGCTAAGGATATAATAGCTGGCCATCTTCCAAAGCTTCAAGGCACCTTCCACATGCTCAAACCATTAGGCAGCCTAAGGTGAGTGGCCTAAAAACACAGATTTGAGCTCCAAGCCCTTCAACGCTTTCAAGCCAGCTGGGAGAGGGAAGCTAAGCCCTGTGAGGAAGTAGCTAGGAGTAAATATATATACATATACACACCCTTACATAATTAAAAAACAGACAGGGGATGGAGGAAGGAAGCGGCTACCACAGTGATCATTTTACTATCTACTGTTATGGTACCATGTTCATAGTACTGATCATTGCTGTAGTAGCCTTAGCTACATGGGTAGATTACCCTAGCTTACAACATTTGGGAGGAGGAAGGAGAAGGGTCCAGGAGCCTCTGGAGAATGTTCTCACCATAGCGTGTTCTAGAACTAGTTCTTTGTAAAAATATGTACAGCGGCCCACATTACTGCTTCTAGAGTACTGCTAGAATCCAATGCTTTCCAAAAATCCATAGTAGAAGCTAAGGCCCCGGTAGAGTAATCGTTGACCCTGCATGAAATAGCCTTGTTGTATTGAGAATAACAAAAGGTAAACAGTCTCAGATAACCATTTGGAAATTGAAAAAACAAATAAAAGACCAGTAACCCAGTAGAATCCAGAAGTATTTTACACTGTCTTAACTCTCAGACATCTCGGCTAGAATTCCTTCAAAGGAGAATAAACACCCAAAAAGCACTCCATATAAATAGTACAATCAATTATTCAATAAAAATTCAATTCGAGAAAATCACATGCATAATTAAAGGAGAACTCTCCAATTAATTTCAGAATTCATACCATTAGGTATAAAAGTATCAAATTTAAGAATATAGATGGCTTCTTTATATAAAAGTTTATCCTTAAAATAAGTGTCAGTAAATTCACAATTATTACCATCCACTTTTTCTAAAATCACAAATTAAGACAGATGAATCACCGAGGCTAACACTGAGTCTCCAAAGGTTTAGGCAGATTTGTTAACGAACTAATCCACAAAACACATCCAGTGTCCGTTTAAAAATGAATTTAATGGTTCCAGTTAAAAAAATAAGATAATAAAAGTCCCTGGATGCTCACAAATGATAAGCGCTTTCAATTTAATCTTCTTCAGATCGTAGAGAAAGTTGGGACAGTCCTACTTTTATACAAAATCTTTTACATCCAATTGGCCAATACCAACTTATATAGTGCAATTAGCCAATATCTGTTTTTCCTTTCACATCTCTTTGAACTTGTAATACCAATAAAAAATATTCATGCTTGGATCACACCCCTGAACTGTTCGTATTGGTATTTTTGACTAATATGCAAATTTGCTGAAAGGACAACCAGTGTCAAGTTAACCTTTCTCATCTCTTTAAACTTGTAGTACCAATAAAAATTTGGTGCTCAAACCACGCCCCTTAGCTGTTCATGTTGGTGGTTTTTGACTAATATGCAAAGTGGCTGAAAAAACAACCACTGAAAAATGACAATGCTCCATTTTAGCCAATCAAAGTTATGAATATCCAAATTTAGCAACTTAATGCTTCCTTCTTTCATTTGTATTTAACAATAATAACATAATGTCATGCTCAAATGACAACGATAGTGAAATTTTGCTACCCTATTCATTTATTTAGCATTTTAAAGTATGACACACGTGCTGGATCAGATAGAGCTTGGGGAAATCTCTTGTTAAATACAAATGAAAGAAGGAAGCATTAAGTTGCTAAATATGGATATTCATTACTTTGATTGGCTAAAACGGATCATCGTCGTTTTTCAATGGTTGTTTTTTCAGCCACTTTGCATATTAGTCAAAAACCACCAACATGAACAGCTAAGGGGCGTGGTTTGAGCACCAAATTTTTATTGGTACTACAAGTTTAAAGAGATGAGAAAGATTAAGTTGACATTGGTTGTCCTTTCAGCAAATTTGCATATTAGTCAAAAATACCAATACAAACAGTTGTTCATCATGTTACACTGCTGCAGTCATTACACTTGGGTTATCCTGCCATCAGGCGGTCCCGCAGTTGGCCGGAATTCCAAATTCTTGGTCTGGCGTCGGTTGCTGTTGCTTCTTCCCTAACGTCAGTGCGCCAGGGGTATATAAGATGCATCCGACGCCATTTTCTTCAGTCTTTCTTGCCGCGCGGTGCCCGAAGCAGAAGCAGTTCGCAAGTGCCGGTCGGCCAACTCCTGAGATTTTTGAAGTCGAATTTCAGATCCGAAGTCTTCGGTGTGAAGGGGGAGAAGAGAATGTGGATGAATTTATTGAACATATACATTCTAATAGATTTAATCTGTCATTTGATGGCACACAGAGGGGCAGAAAAGTGCCCTTTCTGGATGCCGAATTGGATATTTCTAGCCCTAGAGGATTACATGCTAAAGTACATAGATAATTTGATGGAATTAATCAATATTTAAAAGCTTCCAGTTGTCACACACCCCCACATACTATTGAAGCCGTCCCCTATGGGAAAATGGTGCAGATTAGTAGGTTATGTAATGACCCTATAAAACTTCAGGAGGACATGCTGAGAACAAGCTCAACGTTTGAATCTAGGGGTTATAGTAGCTTGATTATTGATAGAGCAGTTACCAAAATAAAAAAGAGGGAGAGAGATAGTTACCCCAGGTGTAGAAACGTTGGTAATGTATATAATAGAAGTCAGACTGACATTTATTTTGTATCTACTTATAGTTGCTTTAGTGACATTCTAACAGGTATGATGAAATACTATTGGTAGTATATGCAATGTAATGGAGATTCTCAGTTATGGTTAACTGAGAAACTCAAATTCTCATTTGGGGTGGGGAAAAGTTTAAAAAACTTTTTAGTGAAAGGTAAATTTTTTATGCCTACTGTTAATGTGCATGATTTGAGATTTAACTTTGGCACTTATGTATGTAATAGATGCAAGGCTTGTAAACATATTGTGAATAGTTTTGGGAATCTTGGTGGACATAGACTTGCAGTGAAAAGTTTTTTTAAATTTGATACTAGTGGTATAATCTATGCCCTTAAATGTCCATGTAATAAATTTTATATTGGTCAGTCTCAGAGAGCTTTCAAAGTAAGACTTCTTAAGCATATAAGAGATATATAAAAGTTTAAAGAAACTAGTTCTGTGGCAGTTCATTTTCACAAAGCACATCAGGGTTCTGTGGGCTTAGAATGTACAATTTTAGAAAAAGTGAATGGTAATAATTGTGAATTTACTGACACTTATTTTAAGGATAACCTTTATATAAAGAAGCCATCTATATTCTTAAATTTGATACTCTTATACCTAATGGTATGAATTCTGAACTTAATTGGAGAGTTCTCCTTTAATTATGCTTGTGATTTTTTTCTAATTTAATTTTTATTGAATAATTGATTGTGCTATTTATATGGAGTGTTCTTTGGGTGTGTATTCTCCTTTGAAGGCATTCCAGCCGAGACGTCAGAAAGTTAAGAGAGTGAATAAAATACTTCTGGATTCTACAGGGTTACTGTTTTTTTGGTTGTTTTTCTATTTTATTTTATTTTGTTTTAGTTGTGAACCATTTGAAAATTGTTTATTTTGACACAGGTTGTTCCTTCTTCTTACCTTCACAAGAAATGAAAAACTGATCCAAAGATCTGAAATATTTTCTTCAGGCAAGATGGTACCAAGGCATCCAAGGTAATGAGTATCCTTTTCCCCTCGTTTTAAGGTTCAGAAAAAGGAAGAGATAGCTTGGCTTAAACTAAACTCGGATATTGTTTCAGGCATAAAAGAAGAATTAGTTCTCTGGGTTAGCAAATGGCTAGCTGGGACACAGGATTTGAATTGTCCTATTAAGTTTAATACTGCTGACTGCCAAAAAAGCAATTCCTAAAAAATTAAATCAAAGTCTGAACCAACTGTATATGAAATACTGAATATTATAAAAGGAAGGGGAGGAGCAAATTACATAGAAATAAATGGAAATTGTGGGAATAATACAAGCAGAATAATGTTCAGGAGATGGAGAATGAATGAGGTTTAAGGTTAGGTAGGAATTCAACAGTTTATTTATGTTGGACTGATGATAATTAAAAAGATGTGCAATGTATAATGTATGTAACTGGAAAAAAATGTTAACATGGTTTGTATTCTTTTCTGTTAAGGTATGCTTGTCTATGTCTTACATGATAATTTAATAAAGGAGTTAAAACAAGGATTAGTTCTCAAAGAAACACTGTCTCTTTGGGAAATTAAACAGGTCTGACTAGGCATAACTTGCAACTCAAACAGTCTTCTTGCAGAGGTCAGAGCAATCAGTAAAACAGTTTTCCATGTTAAAAACTTCAAGTCAGACCAATTATTTGGTTCAAAAGGAAAAAGCTTCTCTAACACAAAATTATGATTCCAAGGAGAAGCCACCAGCTTTCTTTCAGGTCTGTTATGCAAAACCCCTTTCAAAAATGTTTTCACATGAGGATGCACTGAAATAGGAGGATCCATGGGCAGACATGCCAAAATGGCTGATAAGTGAACCCTGATGGAGGTATAAGAAAGGCCAAAGAATAGTACCTCACAAAGTATTGTAAAACTAGAGAAACACTAGCCCTTAATGGGTGCTGGTTTTGCTGTTGGCACCAACTTGAAAACATTTTCCATTTGGTAATATATGATTTTCCTAGTAGCAGACTTTCTTGCCTCCATTAGTACCTGCTGTACATCCTCAGTAAACAGATGCCTAAAGGGAAGTAAGACCATATCATTCAGGTAGTCAGCTGAAGTTGATTGGGGTTGAGGTGTATCAAACCCCCCTGTTCTTGTGTAAGTAGATCCATTCTGTGAGGAAGCTTGAGCTAATTGCCCCTGGTCATTTCCAAAAGAAGGGAGGACCACTGTTGCCTTAGCTAGAATGGATTCACCACAATGATCTTGGGGGATTCCTACTAATTCTTCAGAAGTACCCTGGATATCACATCCTGCAACCACTCCTGTCTTATTCAATATGTAGATGACTCTACTCTTATCTCCTCCTTTGAGAATATCTCTCAATTTCACACACTTAACCAAAACTCATCTTTCTCGTGAAAGATGGCTTACAGAAAAGCCAGCTCATCTTAAATCCGAACAAAACCAAACTTCTTCACTTCCTTCCAAAATCTCTCACCACAAATCCACCTTTACCATTTCATCACTCAGTAACACAATCATTAAAGTAGAATCCCACACAAAGCTCCTTGGTACCATAATTGACAACCAATTAAAATCCGACCTTCACGTTCAACAGTGTATCAAAAAAACTCACCAAATATTGGGATTACTTTATAGGAACAACAAATTCCTTACTTTAGACTCTAAAGTTTCTCTGGCTCTGTCATTCCTCCTACCCAGCCTACTCTATGCCTCTCCAATACTAACAAACTTACAATCTACGTTAATTGCCAAGCTCGAATAAACTTATAACAAAATTGCAAGATTTGCCACAAACCAACCATACATCCCTCACCACTGCCTTGCACTAAAGAACCTACAGTGTCTAGAATTCTCCCAAATTACTACTTTCGCAGCTACACATAACACACTCCATACTCTACAAACCCAGTGCCAGCCCCTCCCTCTCTCTCTTCTCTAGTGTCCTACAACATCCCAAATTGTTCACTCTGAAGCTCATCTCCTAGATATTTACAAGCCCAATAAAACCACTGGCAAACTTTTATACAAATACTCTGTATCTCAAGCCTGGAACAAACTCCCTTTTAATGTAAAAAAACATCATACGTCGAGTAAAAAAACAGCTAAAAAAACTACCTTTCTAACTCACAGATCTGCCACTGCCAGAACCCTATACAACCCCCCACCACCACCACCTTCTTTACTCATCATCTTCTTTTGGCTGCTCCCATTAGGGGTCGCCACAGCAGATCACCTGTTTCCATTTATTCCTGTCCTCTGCATCTTGCTCTGTCACACCAACCACCTGCATGTCCTCTCTCACCACATCCATAAACCTTATCTTAGGCCTTCCTCTTTTCCTGTTACCTGGTAGCTTCATCCTTAGCATCTTTTTCCCAATATACTCAGCATCCCTCCTCAGCACATGTCCAAGCCAACGTAATCGTGCCTCTCTGGCTTTGTCTCCAAACCTTCCAACCTGGGCTGACCCTCTAATATACTTATTCCTAATCCTGTCCACCCTCGTCACAGCCAGTGCAAATCTTAACATCTTTAATTCTACCACATCCAGCTCAAACTCCTGCCTTTTTGTCAGTGCCAATGTCTCCAACCCATATAACATAGCTGGTCTCACTACCATCTTGTAGACCTTCCCTTTCACTGTTACAGGTACTCGTCTGTCACAAATAACTCCTGACACTCTTCTCCACCCACTCCATCCTGCCTGTACTGTCTTCTTCACCTCTCTTCCATACTCACCGTTACTCTGAACTATTGACCCCAAGTATTTAAACTCATCCACCTTCACCACCTCTACTCCTTGCATTCTCATCATTCCTCTATCCTTCCTCTCATTCACACACATATATTCTGTCTTAGTCCTGCTGACCTTCATTCCTCTTCTCTCTAGAGCATATCTCCATCTCTCCAGGGTCTCCTCCACCTGTTCCCTACTCTCACTACAGATCACAATGCCATCTGCAAACATCATAGTCCACAGGGACTCCTGTCTGATCTCGTCTGTCAACCTGTCCATCACCATTGCAAATAAGAAAGGGCTCAGAGCTGATCCTTGATGTAATCCCACCTCCACCTTAAACGCATCTGTCACTCCCACCGCAGACCTCACCGCTGTCACACTACCCTTGTACATATCCTGTACCACTCTTACATACTTTTCTGACACTCCTGACTTCCTCATACAATACCACAACTCCTCTCTAGGCACCCTGTCATATGCTTTCTCTAAGTCTACAAAAACACAATGCAACTCCTTCCGACATTCTCTGTACTTCTCCATCAACACTCTCAGAGCAAAGATCGCATCTGTAGTGCTCTTTCCTGGCATGAAACCATACTGCTGATCACTAATCATCGCATCCCTTCTTAACCTTGCTTCCACTACTCTTTCCCATAACTTCATGCTGTGACTGATCAATTTAATCCCTCTGTAGATACTACAGCTCTGCACATCACCCTTATTCTTAAAAATCGGTACCAAAACACTTTTTCCTCCATTCTTCAGGCATCCTCTCACTTTCCAAGATTTCATTAAACAACCTGGTTAAAAACTCCACTGCCATTTCACCTAAACACCTCCATGCTTCCACAGGTATGTCATCTGGGCCAACAGCCTTACCATGCTTCATTCTCTTCATAGCTATCCTTACTTCCTCCTTGCAAATCCATTGTAATTCATCATTCACTATCCCTACATCATCCAACCTTCTCTCCCTCTCATTCTCTTCATTCATCAACCCCTCAAAGTACTCGTTCCATCTCCTCAACACACTCTCCTCGCTTGTGAGTATGTTTCCCTCATTATCCTTTATCACCTTTACCTGCTGCACATCTTTCCTAGCTCGGTCCCACCACCTTCTTTACTACTAATACAGTTTTTTTTTTTTACAACTCTAACTCTCATGAATTCTCTGCTATAGGGTATCTGCTTCACTCACATATGTGATATATCAACCTGTACTACAATTTATGTTTTCAGTTTTTGTATTTCTTCCTTGCTATGTAGCAACACGTTATAAGTTGTTTTATTTTTGTATTTCATTGTACCTGCCATGCTATGTAACGACTTATGTCTCATCTTTGTTTCCTTCATGTCACCAGCCTATTACTTGTTATTCTTTTATCTTAAATGTACATTCATAATTGCTTTTATTGTACTAAAGCTTTTATCCTCAGGTCTCCACTGAAAATGTTTTTTTTTTTGATCATTTGGACCAACCCGGTTAACAAATGTCATATAAATAAATAAATAAATAAATAAAAATATCAGTGGTAAGGTTGGGAAAGCATACCAGTACATTCCTTTACAAGGAAAGGAAAATACATCTGTCTCCCAGGCCTTCTAGAATGGTGTTCTGGAGCAGAATTTTGCCAGTCAGTTGTTCAGAAAGGAGGCAAATGGGTCTACTTGAGGAACTCCACACTGATGGATTACATTTTGGAAGACACCCTCATATAGTTTCCACTCATTAGGGCCTCTTTTTCTCTTGCTCAGTTTTCCTAACATACAGTTTTTCTCTGATTGGATGTAGGATTCCTGTAGAGTAAGACTGTGGTGTAAAGTTATATTCCAAGCTAAAATAGCTAGTCAACAAAGGGAGTAAGACCTGGATCCTCCTTACTTGTTGCTGTACCACATGATTGTGAGACTGTCTAGGCATCCAGGGGATCAAAGGTTATTCAAATATTTGAGTGCCTTGATTAGAACAAGCATCTCATTTATATGTATGTGCTTGCACCTGTCCATGGTGTCCTAAACAACTTGTGTCCCAAGCAAAGTCCAAAGTGTCTACGGTGAGTGACTGATATGGAACAGTGAGGAAGGAATGAGGAGACCTGAATTTAAGGATATGTGCTGTCTCTACCATGCGATTTCTCTTCTGACAAATCCCAGAACTGGAATTTGAAAAGATAATGGATGCTGCTACTGGGAACAAAGAAACTTCAGATACCAGTGTATCATTCTCATGTGGAGTCTTTCCAGGGGTATCATGAGAATTATAGATGCCATGAGATCTAAAAGCTTGAGGTAAACCCTTGCAGAGATCGAAGTCTGATTGGAAAACCTTGAAATAGATCTAGATATAGATCTATTTTTTCCTGTGGGAAAAAAGCTATCACAATCTTGTGACTTTTGAATGCTCTCTTGGAATCCCAACTTATATAAGAGATGTCTTGCTCAAGCAATAGATTCCTGGCATTTTTAAATTGACTCTAAAAAGTTAATCAGGTCATTTAAATATGGAAAAATACGGATAACCTGTAGCCTGCACTGAGCTATAAAGTGCAGTTGTATAAGTAAACTCACCTTAACAGTAGATATTTGAATGGTCACTGCTGCAGTAGCATTAACCATATGGGTTATATCCTGACAAGGATATAACAGCCGGACAGCTTCCAAAGATTCAGAGCACCTTCCATGTCCCCAAACCATTAGTCAGCTCGAGTTGAGCTAACTAAAAAAACAGGTTTAAATGCCAAGCTCTTTAGAGCTTTCATCCCAGAGAGGGGGAAGTTGAGCCCTGAAAGAACAATGCTAAGAACAAAAAGCTGTCCACACCCTGTTATAAATAACACAACAAAAACAAGGGGGATGGAGGAAGGGAGCGGCTACTGCAGCAGTGACCATGAAATCATCTACTGATATGGTATGTTTACTTACACATCTATGCTAAGTTCATCGTGTTGATCACTGCTGCAGTAGCCCTGGCTTACTGCATTTGGAAGGTGAAAGGGGAAGGGTCCAGAAGCCACTGAAGAATAATCCTAGCAAAGCCTTACCTAGGCCTACAGAAGGAATCAAGCTTATAATGTCTTGTAAACGTATGTACAAAGCACCAAGTTGCTGCTTCTAGAATCCAACCCTTTCCAAAAAGACAGATGAAGCAAAGGCCCTGGTAGAGTAAGTGGGTCTTGATTCACCTGGTATAATTTTGTTGTGGACATTATAACAACAGGTAACAGCTTCAAACAACCATTTGGAAATAGTTTATTTTAACAGGCTATCCCTTCTTTTCACCTCCACAAGAAATGAACTCATTTGAATAGCTGCAAGATTTAGTTCTATTAAGACCGTACCTGAGTTGTCTCTGAACATCTAAAGTATGGATTATACTTTCTCCCTCATGTCAAGTTTCACAAAAGAAAACAGGGACAGAGAAACAGTTTGGCTTAAAGTAAACTTGGATACCACTTAAGGCATAAAAGAGTGATTAGCTCTTGAAGAAAGTCTGTCTCTTTGGAAAATGAGACAGTTGCAAGCTCTTATGGCGAGACAGCCCTAAGATACTCTTTTTGCATATTTGCATTAAATTGGTTGGTGGTGAATGCAACAAGTTAGTTAAAGTCACATTTACATCCTGTTGTTCCAGGACTGGTGATATGGACCATTTACTCCCACCCTGCTACATAGTTACCAACACTTTAGGTGACTTTAATGTGTACATTTTTTCCAGCATTGCTGTTAATTCCGAACACTGTGATTTGTTTGCCAAAGGATTCACCTTTGTACCCCCACAGCCCCTAGATGTTTCTAATACTCTTATGGATTTAAGAATGTATACACGAAAGCTGAACTTGAATATTCTTTTTAAAAACCCTGCACCTGGTTCCTTTGTCAAACCTTTAGCCATCTCTAGTACATATAACCCCCCACTTCATCCCGTTGTCCAACTTTTTGAGAACATGTGTGAGTTAGATATACATAACTCTAAGCTTTCTAGTAGGAACTCTGACATGAATGAGAAAAAGGTAATGGACGAAATAAAAATCTTTTCACAAAATATTAGAATTATGAAACCTGATAAAGGTGGAGGTGTTGTCTTGATGGACTATGTGGACTATAACAAGAAAAATCAATCAGAAATACAACTGTAACTCAGAGAAAGTGATTTACTGTGCCACGTGTACCACCTGTTCTTGCTTTTACATAGGCAAGACTGATAGAAAGTTAAAAAATCGCATATATGAGCACCTATATGACATAAGGAATAAAAAAGAAACTAATTCTCTTAGCCAACATGTTTTGGAGTATAATGACCATAAGTTCCAATTTTTTATTATAGACAATATTAGTCCCAACATGAGGGGTGGTGCATGCTCACTATTACTTGAAAAAAGAGAACTATACTGGCAATTACGTTTGAATGCTGGGAACTGGCCAGGCCTGAATGAGTATATTTTGATTAGCCCAATTTTAAAACTAAAGGCACTGGAAAGATAAAAAAAACAAAATATATATATATATATATATATATATATATATATATATATATATATATGTATATGTATATATATATATATATATATATATATATATATATTTCTCCATTATGCATTTTAACATTTTAACATTTTAAATAATTCATATGTTCAGTATTTATTATAAGGGTATTTATTTCTCTTAACATTTTCTACTATATCTAGTTTTTAGTATTTAATTACACATATTTATTGTTTTAACACATTCAAAATATTTAAATATTTATTGTACATTGTCATTTTATGAAGCAATGCTTATATATAGTATGTTTTTAGGGTGGTGTGTTCCATGAACTTTTTTAGTTTGTATATTTTTTCTGCTTTTTAAATTCAGTGACTGTAAATATTGTGCTTTTAATGACATCATTGATTAGTTTATAACTGGGTGGAACCTCCTGTTTGAACTGTTTAAGAAGGAAGTAACTATGTTGGGTAAATTGTCTGATGATGTCTAGATCTTTCTGGACGAAAGCGCTCATCCTTGGATTTTTTTTGGTCTGAAGTTAATAAAGTGGATTCTGCATTCTACAACTGTGTGGTGATTTGCAGCCTGCATTACTTTGAGTGGGTTCAGTCCAGCTACTTCTTCTGGATTTTGTGTTTATCTGTTTCAGTTTGTGCTTTGTGACTTTTTAATTTTTTTATGTGGAAGGTTTTCCCCAAAGGGAACTTATCTGTCCACCAAAGGAATAGCAGAAGTTGATCCTTGAAAGCCCACACCGGACCGCTCTCTTCAACAGCAGGAATAGTCAGAAGGGCTTTGCTCTCAAACCAGTCACACTTACCATTTGGATAATAGTAACATTACAGAGTAAAATTGGTCACCCTTTGGGAAGGGCCTTATAGTAGCTGATAAACAGTGGTTTGTGGCAGTTGGTACTACCCTATAGTCTGGCAGAAGGAGGCATAGCTAGTGAACCTATGCCAGCCTTCCCCAGGAGTGTCTGTGTGTGTGTGTGTATATAAATCAAATCTCAAAGTGAGTGTGAGTGTGTGTGTGTGTGTGTGTGTGTGTGTGTGTGTGTGTGTGTGTGTGTGTGTGTGTGTGTGTGTGTGTGTCAGCTGCTTGGGCAGGGACACAAAGCACTGGTTGGACAGAGGGTGCTGGAGGTTTTGGCTTGACCAGCAGGCTGAGATCTTAACCCTATAGCTGTGCCAGTGGGGGTCTTATTGGGAATCTGGAGAAAGAGGGAGAAACCAGCCACAGACTGTGATCTCTATGTGCTCTTAAGGGAAATTGTACTTTACTGTGTGTGTGTGTGTGTGTGTGTGTGTGTGTGTGTGTGTGTGTGTGTGTGTGTGTGTGTGTGTGTGTGTGTGTACTTATCATCCTCCCAATGTGCATGTCCCTCACTGGTGCTAGTGGTGAGGACTGTGGCTCCTTGATTACTGGGCCAGTGCAGGGGCATCACAGTTGGCATAATCTTTGCCATTCTTTTAGCTCTTATAGACAGAAACACTTTATAATCATGGTTTAGAAATGAAATGGCCCTATATGAAGATGGATTTGATGGGTCCTTACCATCTTTAGGTATTGCAGTTAACACAGCTTTCTTCCAGAATGCTGCTGCTTCTCCTCCATTTAAAGTACTGTTAAACAAAACCTTTCAGATCTTTATCACTTTCCTCCCTCCTACATTCCAAACTTCCATAGGAATACCATCTATTCCTAGAGACTGTCCTCTAGATTGGTTATACATCCAATTTTACCTCATCTCCTCCTATCTTGTTAGTAGTTGAACCTCATCTACCTCTAACCTTGGCATACTTAATTATTCCATAAACCTTTTCATTTGTACTTTTTCATGATTTCTCCATTTCTCTGCTTTACACAAATTTTCATAAAATATCAGAAATATTTCTAATACCTCTACAGGATCTCTGGTTATTTTCCTTATTATGGGCTCCCTAAGCTTGGCAATAACCCCTTCTATTTTCTGTTGCCTAAGCCATTGTGCTAAAAGCTTTTATGCTCTGGAGTTATTACCAAAAAAAAAAAACAGTTACTTAACAGCAATCTTTCTAAACTAGTGTATATTACTGAGTTAGTCCCTTATTTTCTCTTTAGCACTCTGCAGTTGTGCCTCTTGTTCTGTGAGATTCCCCTTACTCTGCAATACTTTAACCTTTGTCAAGCCCTCTAAATTCCTGTTACTTCTTAATCATATCTAATTTTTCTTTTATTGTTGCCCTGTTTTTAAACTCTACTTTCATCTTATTCCACTTCTAAGATATATTTTTTATGAAGAAATGTCTACCTTCCCTAATTACTCCTGCATAATTTCCATTAGCCATTCCTTAAACTCCTCTCTGTTTACCAGATAGATGGGGAAGCGTCAATGTCTTGCTTTTATTTCATTACCCTGCATTTTTATTTTAGCTATTACGGGAGCATGATCTGAAATAGTTATTAGTTGCATATCAAAACATTTAATTAAATGCACGTTCCTGTGAATTACAATTTCTTATCCACCCTAGCCTAGTTTTTGCACCTTGGGGAATAACATGCAAATTCTCTCTGAACTCCTACTACTGAATTCAAATCTTCCATTCCAAATATTTTCATAAATGTCTTAAAAACTCTACCCTCTTTTGTTATATTTTCCCTTCTAGGCCACCAGATACATCCTCATTGTTGCAAATGAAATTCTAGTCCCCGCGTATAAGTAATATTCCCCACTGAAAGCTGATTATTTCTCCCAGAATTTTCTTAAGTTCCACTGCAGCAGTTTTAGGTGGAATATGAACACATGCCTGAGTAATCATCATCTATTGCCAGTAGCCCCTTACTACTACAAATTTACCATTATTATCATTTTTCCTCTATCACTATTGGAACTCCTCTAGCAATTAATGTAATTGCTCCCATTTTCCTTTGTCTCAGATATTCTTCTGAATAGCCAACCTGTTTGGTGCCAGAGCCATGGGCTCAAGCTCAATGCCAAGAAATGTATAGTTATCCCCTTTGGGAAAAACATGTACCTGTGAATTACCACATAGGTGGCAGTACACTAAACACCGAAAGTGTGATAAGAGACTTAGGGACACAGGTGGACAGTGGTCTCACCTTCAATAACCACATCACCACAACAGTCAGGAAAAAAATCCTTCTATGTGGCACACCTCATCACTAAGGGCTTTTCATCCAGAAAAAAGGAGGTCATTGTCCCACTGTACTCATCCCTCATTAGACCCATTATAGAGTATACTGCCCCATTTGTTATGTACCTCACAAGACATTTGCAACAGCTGGAAAGGCTGCAGAAATACCTCACTAAAAGAATCATAGACCTAAAGCAGATGCCCTATGCTGACCATTTAAAAAAAATTCCACCTATACTCTGTCACATATCGTCTACTCAGAGGTGATCTGTGCTTAACATACAAGGCCATGTCAAACCCAGAGCTGTTGGACATGCTACACTTAAATAAATCCCAATCTCTCAGAGACACACGCTCCAGGGATCTAAACCTTGTCATCACAATGAACAAAACATGCTGGAGGAATAGGTTCCTGACCCAGAGACTCCCCAGACTCTGAAATAGACTGCCCATACATGTCAAGCAGAGTGCCTCTTTGGCCCTCTTCAAAAGGAACCTTGATGATTGGATGGGAGATAGGAAATTCACCCCGGGGTTCATGTCAGTCGCCCTGCTAGACAGGGGTCCAGGGAAGTAAATACTGTGTGAAGAAATAGCCAGGAAATTGTTATGGCTAGACTTGTATAGGCCCTAGGGCCGATAGCCTAGTACCAACCTATGAACCTATGAAATCCTTTCTTTATCAAATTCTCATGATCAGTTCTTTCCAAATCTGTCTCATGTAGCATAGCTATTTGCACTAGGTATTTTTTAATATAGTTCCCCTACTCTTTCTTCTTTGTATAAAACTGTGAGACCATTCACATTCATAGATAATATGGAAGTGTATTCCCACCTGTTGTATATACAACAGCTTTTTTTGAATGTCCAGATTTAGCTTTTGTGTTACATGCATACAAAAATGTTTGGTAGGTTGATCTTTTACACAGTTGTTTCTTGTCATATCCATTTGAACCTACGTCACATCTCACAAGATTTTTATTTTAATGAAAACCTGCACACACACAAAAAATAAAAATACACCCCCAGAACATATGTACATCAATGAAATATGAAGTTTAACACCAGTAGGAATAATTGTCCTATACTGAAAGCAACACACAGACTTTAATCAACCTATACATTTAAGTTATATATTTAACATAACTATGCATCTGTGTTGTCCATTTTCATTCTTCCTCAAAGAATGGGTTCAGATCTGATCCTCAGATCTGACTCTGCCACTTTTTGGACAGTCTAGGATATGAATCTCTAGCTCCTCCCTTTACCCATAATGCCCCTGATCACTGCTTTACATGAGATTGTGTTTGCTACCTCTAAGCTATATTTGAAAAAAATGTGACATAACCATAACACTGACACAAAAAGATGTAATAGAACAGAACTGGGGCTCAGACAGGTACAGTGGTTCCTGACAAACTCCATCAGGTCATTTCCAAAGACAAGGAAGGGGGAAGGTGGGAGGGAAGGTGAGAAAGAAAGAAAATGGACAACACAGATGCATAGTTATGGTAAGTACATAATTTAAATATCTGATGTTGTCATTTTCATTCATTATTTAATGAATGGGACAGAGTCCTCAACTACAGTAACCTTGGGTGGCCCTCATAGAAGGATATTCTGGTGTACTTCAGAGCCAAATGTAGCTCTATTCCTGGAGATGATGTCTAATTTATAATGAGCTACAAAGGTATGTGCTTTACACCAAGTGGCAGCTGCACAAATAGCATCAATGGAAACTCTGGACCACAAAGCAGATGATGTAGTCACTGACCTAGTTAAATGAGCTTTTGGTTGCCTTGGTAAGGTCAAGCCTTTTTAAGGAATACACATGAAAAATACAATCAGTTATCCATATGAGCTATTTTAGTTTTTGAGACAGGTTTACCCAACTTGTTTTTGGCAAAATAAATGAATAATTGATCAGTCTTTCTATATTTTCTTCATTCTATGAAAATAGAAACAAAGTTGTCTATGTACAGCTAAAGAATGCAGCACATATTCTCCTTTATTCTCGAGTTTAGGGAAGAAAACTGGCAACTTGATAACTTGATTGATGTTTGCTTCTGATGCAACCTTGGGTAAGTAAGATGGATTTGTATATAAGCCAACTCTGTCCTTATGCAAAATCACATAAGCAGTTTTTAGAGTGCTTGGAGTTCAGAGATTTGCCTTGCTGAAGTTATGGCTATGAGAAAAACTGTTTTCCAAGAAAGAAACTTGATGTCCACTTTTGCAGAGGGTTCAAAGGGTGACTGTGTCAGACTCTGTAAAACTAAAGTAAGATCCTAAGGTGGTGTAGGGTCCTTAATAGGTGGCCTAAGTAAACAATTACCTTTAAGAAATGCCTTACATTGCTTAGATAATGCCAAAGGGAATGCATTACTGCTGAAGTGAAAATTTAAAATGGCAGCCACTTCAACTTTAATAGTAGAGAAAATGGTTCCACCTTGAAAAAGAAACATTGGAAATTCTAAAACAGAAGGGATTGGAGCAGAGAAAGATTCCAAATCTCTCTGTTGAGCCCATAAGGAAAATCTCTTCTATTTACTTTTATAAATCTTTCCTGTAGAGGGTTTCTGAGATGAAAACAAAATTCTTCAGACATGAGAGGAAAGCCTGGAATGTCTAGCCATCATGGAAATTGGAGAAACCATGTGGTCAATCTAAGGCCTGGTATGTCTGGATGAATCAGGCCTGATGGGTGTGACAGGATACCTGGATTGGGGTCCAGTGCCCATGCAGAACATATCAGATGAGACCATGGGAAGGGAAACCAAATCTGCAGAGGACAAAAAGGGGCAATAAGAATTACTTTGTTCTTCAACCTAAAAGCTTTCTGAAGAACCTTGGGTATTAGAGGCAGAGGAGGATAAGCATAAAAAAGACAAGAGGGCCAAATGTGGACTAGAGCATCCTCAGTGACTGTACCTGAGGGGGGTTATGGCAAAAAAACCCTGCTGCACTTGTTATTGGAGAGAGGCAAATAGGTCGCAGCACAGTTGACCCCACCGGTGGAAGATCATGTTTGCCACTGACTAATTGACAGACCATTCATGAGAAATCAGAATAGTTCTACTGAGCATGTCTGCTAGTACATTTGATTTCCCCAGAATGTGCGTCACTATAAGAAAACAGCTGGATGAGATCACCCATTGTCAAATTCTCATTGCTTCTCAGTAAAGAAGGTAATATCTGGTTTCCCCTGTTTGTTGATGCTCCAAACCATTGACATATTGTCCATTTGAATAGCAAGTGCACCCAGAGGGAGAGAGAGAGTTTTAGAAAACCTGCAATGCTGATAGGACCGCCCTCATCTCCAGGACATTTGCATGCAATTCGGTCCCTAATGGAGTCCACATGCCTTGACCAGTCCTTCCCAAGTAATGTCCCCCCCATGCACACAAACTGGGACATGTCAGTGGTCAATGTGGCAATGGGTGGAGGAAGGATAAAGGGGTGACCTTGGGAAATTTCTTTGGACTGGATCCACCATAGTAACGACTCCTTACATAACCTGGACAGTTTAATTGGAAATCGTAAGGGTTGGTGTGGAATGGACCATTGCACTTGCAATGACCACTGAAGGATTCCCATATGAAAATGAGCTGCTAGTAATAATGTGATTGCAGCAGAGCTCTTAAAATCAGTTTGGCTACAGAGAGATGATGAGACAGAACTTGATTGACATGTAATCTTAGCATAAGAATTCTGCTCTGTGGTAAGAACACTTGAAAATTCAGTATGTCTAGCTAAGCCCCTATAAACTCCAAGACTTGTACTGGTTGAAGTTTGGATTTTGCAAGATTTACGTTGATACCTAGAGAATGAGTCAACTGTAGAAGATAGTCTCTGGGTGTTATCAATAGATGCTTGGTTGATGCGGTGAGAAGTCAGCTGTCTAAATAAGGAAACACCCTGAATCCCTGCAGCCTTAGATGAGCTGCAACCACTGCAATGCATTTGGTTAACACCCTGGGGGCTGTAGTGAGACCAAAGGGCAGGGATTTGAACTGATAATGGCCGGCTTCCACCCAGAAACAAATGAATCTTTGGGATCGGCTGTTTATTTTTATGTGATAGTACACATCCTTCAGATCTACAGAGCACATCCAGTTGCCTTTCTGGAGCAATGGTAGAATGGACTGAATTGTGACCATCCAGAATTTGAAGTTCTTTACGAATTTGTTTAGATAACTGAGACCCAGGGTGGATCTCTGGTCCCCTGTTTTTTCTGGCACTAAAAAGAACCTTGAGTAAAAACAGGATCCTCTTTGGTCTAGTGGGACCTCTTGGATGACTCTTATCTAGCAGCATTTGAACTGGGTGGAACACTGGGAAGACTTTTCCTTATCTTGGATTTTGTACAAAGGGGAAAAAAACACCCTCTGGATATGATTAGTTGCACCCATGTATCTTTTCTGATGGCTGCCCAGATTTCCAGGTGCAAAGATAAGTGGCCTATAACTGTCACTAAAGAAGGACAGTCAGGCAACCTTTCAGGAATGCTGGAAGGGTCTGTCTGAGAAAGAAACAAGACTCTTGATTTTGCGACCACCCTTTGCCATTTGGGTGGTGTCTTCCATTATTATAACTATCTCCCCCTCTGCCTCTGGGGGAAAAATCTCCATGTGAATCTTGAAAAGGCCTTTGAGATTTCTGGAACCACATTTTCTTACCAATTCATTGACTTCTGGAGAAGGATCTCTGTGGGGTAAAAAACAGATTTCTGCAGCAGATAGGGTCTTTCCATCTTGTTCATTATGGAAAAGCATTTCTAACAGTGGGCTCAAAAAGGGAGGATCCATCATAAGGAGCATTAATGAATGACGCTTCTAAGGGCTCCGCAAAATTGCACAAGGGCATCCAGGCATGCCTCCTGATAGATATGCCTATACCCGCGGTTACCCTTCAAAACATCGAAAACTCATAATATCTAAATTCAAAACATTGAGACCATGACATTGAAAACCCAAACCATCTAAAATCCATAACATCAAAAACTCAGAACATTGAAACTTTGCATGACAATACCAAACACTACAAATCACATGAAAATAAGATCCCTTCCACCAATAACAACACCAAACTAACAAACACACTTTTTACTACGTTTCTGCAGGGGGCAAGACCCCCTGCACCACCCGTTTGGGGGACTTTGCGCCCCACACCCCCTGTAAATTAAATATATCAACTCCTAGATCACACTATAGTAAGAAAAAGTTTATTTCCTAACCCCACTGTATCGTGATCACCATAAAGAATGTACACATAATGTCTATATCACTTATCTGTATGGCCTAAAAAACACATACAGAGTGGCAAAATAAACACTCTATATATAGTATAAATTCCTACACTATATAAATAATAACTATATAAATAAAAACTACAGCATCTCATAGTGCTACCACAAGAATAACAGATTAAACTATAACATTTACACATTTGATGATACACTATTCCATATTATACATTTTCAATGTTATGAAATTCGATGTTATGGGTTTTAGATGTTTTGGGTTTTCTATGTTATGGGCTCAATGTTTTGAATTTAGATGTTATGAGTTTTAGATGTTTTGAAGTGTAACCGTACCCGTGGCCTGTGAGGAACCTTCAGCCAGGTGAGAGTTTAGCTTCCTGGATGTATCTGATATGGATTGTAGGATGGCCAGTCATGAAGAATAAGCTTTCATTTCCTCTGGCAAAATGGAACCAGGGGTAGATTTAGAGAGTTCCTTTATTAGGTCCCTCTGTAAACTAGTAAAATGGACCAGGTAATTCAACAATCTGATAGCAAAAGTCACTGATGCATATACTCACTTTCCATATCTGTCCAAAGCCCTAGACTCTCTATTAGGGGGATGGGCAGATGAGCTCTCTTCAGCTAACTCCTTTTTTATGGCTGCCTCGACAACCATGGCATCTACAGAAATCCCCTTGGACTAATGTTGTCTGTCTAGTGGGGCACTGAGGATCTTGTCTGGGTATTTGGGGATGGGATGTACACAGTCTGGCTCTTTCCATGCCCAGCGGGAAACAAGGTCAACAAGCTCATCTGACGAGGTGTAACCCAAGCTGCAGACAGGTCATACCCGAATGTTTTCAGGAGCAAAGATTCCTCTATAGAAGGGTTCTGGGAAGAGCATCCACCTATTTTGCGCAGGATTTCTAAAATGTCTCCAAATGAGATGCCCTCTGGTGGAGATCTGGGGGCCCTACTCCTTCATTAAAATCAGTGTCTTCTGTCAATGATTCCTGAGGAGAATCTAAATGCCTCCTTTTGCACAGTTTCTTCTGAGGAACCTCTTCAGTAGAATACTCTGGAGATGTGTCAGAAGAAAGGAGAACCCCTGTGGAGGGACTGTCTGGAAGCTCTTACAGATTGTCTGTCCTTGTGGGATAAAATGATGAGACTTGGCATTCAGATCCAGAGGTGGGATGGGAATAGGATCCGAAGAGGTGATAGCCGAAGCATCCCTGAAAGAGAGGGAAAATACCAGCAATGGTATAAAAATTACCTCAGGAGAGGTAAGAAATGGAAAAAGACTACCAACGATGGTAGGACAGAGTAGCAAAAAAGGTCAAAACTAATTTTAAACTAGCTTTAATGGGTAAAGAGAGGAATATAGTAAGGAAAAAAGAGATTTACTAATAAGATATAAAATATTATATCACTCACAAATTAATTATGCATAGAGCTCAAGAGCATGAGATCTCAACAAATCACAAGACCAGCAAATGAGATCTGAGGTAAAGCAGTGATCAGGGGCATTATGGGTAAGGGAAGGAGATCAAGAGTCGGATCCTATACTGCAAAACCAGTGGCTGAGTCACATCTAAACCATTAATTGAGGAATGAATGAAAATGACAACATCAGATTGAAAGTTATCCATGCTAGGACACATGGTACAGCCTGTGCTTCTACTTACACTAAGTGCTGTCTGTTTTTTGTCTTATTTTTTACCTTTCCCAGATGTAGAAAACAATTTGAATGCATTCAGTAAACACTATCTTTAAGCCACTGAAAGTGAAAAGTATTCTGTTTGTATTGCCCTTATCAGCTTGTCTCTATAAAAACACAAGAACCAGATGGCCACTCACACACCTAGATGTAGGGATAGTTGACATCAACTGCCTCTAGGCCAAGACACTCGATTAAGTTCTCAGGGGTGGTGTTGCTGCTTTTCAGGGGAAGGGCCATGGAAAGTACACATGTGAAAGCAGACTTGCCATTAACAGTAGATGTTTGAATGATCACTGCTGCAGTAGCCTTAGCTATATCGTTAATATCCTGGAAGCTAAGGCCACGGTACAGTGAGTCATGGCCCTGCCTAGAATAGTTTTGTGTGGTAAGAATAACATGTAAATATCTGTTTTGACACAGGTTTCCCTTCTCCTTATGTTCAAAAGAAATAAGAAACTGACCCAAATATCTTAAAAGATTTTTATCTGTCAAGCTAATACCAGTGATGGCTGTGGACATCCAACATATGGAGTACCCCTTCTTCCTCCTTTTTAGGATCAGGAAAAGAAAGCAGGAAGATGGATAGTTTGGCGTAAAATAAATTTGGGTACCACTTTATGTGTTAAAGAAGGATTAGTTCTAAAAAAAAAACCTGGAAAATGAGGTAGTGCTGACTCACCATATGAAGTTGCAACTCAGATAATCTTCTTGCATAGGTCATAGCAATCAGTAAAACAGTTTTCCAAGTTAAGAACGTCAAGTCAATCTGATGACCTGGTTCAAATGCAGCAAGTGTTAGCTTCCCTAACACATTTATCATTCCAAGGAGGAACCACCAGCTTTCTTTCACATCTCTTATGAAAAATCCCTTCCAAAAACATTTTCATATGAAAATGCATGGAAAGAGTGGGACCCATGGGGAGATATGCAGAAATGGTTGATAAATGAACCTTGGTGGAGGAGTAAGAAAGGTCAAATGATAGTAACTCTCACAAATAGTGTAAAACTAGACAAACACTAGCTCTGAATGGGTGCTGGTTATGTTGTTGGTACAACTAGAAAACCTTTTCCATTTACTAATAAGTGATTTTCTAGTAGCAGGCTATCTTGCCTTCATCAGTACCTGCTGCACATACTCAGTGACCAGATGCCTAAAGGGAATTAAGACCTTATCATCCAGGCAGTTGGCTGATATTGACTGTGGTTAGGGATGAATAAAAACACCCCTGTTCTTGTGTGTGTAGATCCATTCTGTAAAAAAGCATGTGGTAACTGCCTCTGCCCATTTTCAGAAGAAGAGAGAACCACTGTTGCTTTGGTCAGAATGGAGTCACCACAATGATCTCTATTCAGAATCTTCAGCATTCTGGATATCAGTGGTAAGGGTGGAACAGTGTACAGGAACATTCCTGTCCAAGGAAAGGAAAATGCATCTGTCTTCTGGGCCTTTCTGCATGGAGTCCTATAGCAGCATTTTGCCAGCTAGCTGCTCAGAGGGAAACCAATGAGATCTACTTCAGGAACTCTTCACAGATGGAGCAAATCATGGAAGACTCTCTGATCTAGTTTCCATTCATGAGGGTCTGCTCAGGTTGTATGCCACACGGTTTTGCTCTATGGGATACAGGATGCTTGTAGAGTGAGATTGTGCTGTAAAAGCTAAAAACCAAGCTAACATGGCTAGTTTGCTAAGGGGTTAAAACCTGGTCCCCCCACCCTTGCTTGTTGATGTACACATGGTTGTGGTACTGTCTGTAACATAACCTGAAGACATTTGGGGTACCAAAGGTGATTCAGAGAACTGAATGCCTTAATTAGAGCAAGCATCTCTTTTAATTTTATGTGCACACATCTGTCCTTGATGTCCCAAACACCTTGTACTTTTATTCATCCTGAAACTGCTTCGCAAGCACAGTATGAAACTTCTGTGGTGGGTGACTGCTTTGGAGCAGTGTGGGAGAAGGCAGAGACCTCTTTTTATAGATATTTGCTGTCTCCACCAAGTGATATCTCTTCTGACAATTCCCAGAACTGGGATTTGAAAAGATAATGGGTGATGATGTTGTGACCAAAGAGACTTCAGATACCATTGTATCTGTCTCACATGAAGTCTTGACAGGGTATCACAAAAATTATAAATGCTATGAGACCCAAAAGACTGAGGTATTCCCTTGCAGAGATGGAAATCTGAATGGAAACTCTCCTGAAACAGTTCTAGATATAGATCTACCTTTTCCTGTGGAAGAAAAGCTCTTTGAACTGTGGGGTCTATCAGACACCCCAAGAACACAATCCTGTGTGATGGAGTGAAAAACAATTTTTTATAGTTTTCTTGGAATCCCAAATTGTGTAACAGCTTGCTCACCCAAGTGACAGATTCCTGACATTTCGAAAAAAGACTCTAAAAAGTTAAGAAAGTCATCTAAATATAGAAAAATGTGAATAACCTATAGACTGCAATTAGATATAAAGTACAGACATGTAAATAAACTTATCATAAACCAAAGTTCTGTACATGCCATAATGATAGATCCACGCTGTCTTGTTTTCATCCAGTTCAACTTTTGGGTTATCGGATCTGACCTGATCTGACCTCAGCACCTCTCAGAAGTGGTGGATCCAGGGCTCGGGCTCCTCCCCTTCTGATAATTCCCTCTCTTTACCCAAAATACCGCATATTGAGTTTGCCTGTTCATCCATGTACCAGTTATCCACTATTCTAATAAACAGCAGTAGTTATAAAAAAGTCAAATGAATTAGAATGAAAAAGTTATAACTAGACGAGTCTGCACAATGACAAGGTCTCTGATGTTGTCTCTCTATTCAAGGAGGAGTACCAGATGACAAGTTTGGAAGGGGAAAGGACGTTGAACTGAACCAAAACAAGACAGATCTATCGTTATGATAAGTACATAACTTTTGTATCCAATGTTGTCTTTTTCCATCCAATTCAAGCTTCAAGACAGATTCCCATGCTATCAAACAACTGGGAGATATTAAGAAGATATTCCTGAGAATTTCAGAGCCAAAGGAAGTACGGGGTCTGGACTGTACATCCAGCTTGTAATGAGACACGAGTGTGTGGATTGTGGACCAAGTCACAACCATGTCTATTTCATCAACAGGGATTCTGTGTACAAAAGCAGCATAAGTAGTCACAGACCTTGTGGAATGAGCTCTTAGTTTCTTGAGCAAAGGGAGTCCCAACTTTACGCAGACAACAGTTATACAATCAAACGACCACCTAGAGAAACTTACCAGAGATACACCCTAGCCCTTTTTAGTCTTGGCTACGGCCACAAACAACTGATCTGATTTCTTACTGTCTTTAGTTCTGTGCAGAAAAATCTGAGTTGTCTATGAACTTCTAATAATGCAAAGTATACTCTCCTTTATTAGAAATTTTTAGAAAGAATACTGATAGACTGATAGTTTGGTAAAGGTTCACTCTGGATGCCACTTTTGTAATGAACATAAGTTTTGTTCTCATAGATACTCTGTCCTTATAGAAAATCAAATAAGGGGGTTTGCACTAAAGTAACTTCCACCAGAAAAAAGTGTTTTACAAGAAAGAAACTTCAGATTTGCTGTGGCTGCTGTTTCAAAGGGAGCTTGAGTTAAGGCTAGTTATGTCTCATAGAGGAACTGGATCTCTGACAAGGGGTCTCAATAAAAAAAGTTTCATTTAGAAAGGCCTTAGAGATCTTCAATGAGGCTATGGAAGTTTGATTATGCCTGACATAAAAATTAGAAATGGATGCTAACTGAACCTTGATTGTTAAACATCTGGAACGTTTTATGGAAAAAGATCTTATAAGAACTCTAGTATAGAAGAAATAGGCATTAAAAAGGGGGTATATTCTTTTAGAGTTTGTCCAAAGAGAAAATCTCTTCCATTTGCTGATGTAAACTTTCCTGGTGATCAATTTCTATGAAGCTGACAAACTATGAACCACTGAAGTGGATAGCCTGGCATCTCTGGCCACCATTAGAACTGGAGGAATCATGCAGTTAGCTTTAGGGTTTTCAGATCCAAGAAAGGATGGTCGAAAGGGTGACACAATAGATATGGATAGTTAAACATCCAAGGAAGACACAGTAAATGAGATCAGAGGAAGGTGAACCATACCTCCAGGGGCCAAAATGCAGCAATGAAAATTTCCCTGGCCTTGCACCTTCTAACTTTCAGAATAAATTTTGTTATCAGTGGTATGGAAGGAAAGATGTAAAGAAGCCCTGGGGGCCAATTGTGGAGTAGAGCATCACTGGGTGACTAATCCTGTGGAGGAATCAGGGAAAATAACTGCTGCAGTTGTGGATTAGGTATGAAGCAAAAAGATAGCATCAAGTTTGGCCCCAGTGACTGATTTGATTCACCACTGTCTGATTAAGGGACCACTCATGAGGCAGAAGGATGCCCTTGCTAAACCTGTCCACTAGCAAATTGTACATCCCCAGGATACGCACTGCTATGAGAAAGTGATGTGAAGACAACATTGCCCTCTACCATACTCTCAAGGACTCCCAGCATACTAAGTATGATCAGGGTCTCCCTTGCTTGTTGTTGTACCACACTACTGCTATGTTGTCTGTTTGGATGAAAATCACACTCTCAGGGAGACAGTCTTAAAGTCTGCAACACATGGAGGACTGAGCTCATCTCCAAGAAACTGATGTGAAGACTGGCTTCTGATTATGATTATGACCAAGAACCTTGGAACATCTTCCTTTTGCCACTGGAGGAGATGGGAAGAACTTTTGACCTTCCAAACCACAGGAGAAGCCAACCACCACCTGATGTGGGATCTGCAAATGGGTGTCAGATGAATTCAAGCATGAAGAAGATGTAATAGTTAGAACCATTGTATTGAGAGGGTCTGTAAAAGGACCCACATGTGAATACTCTCTAAGGGAACTGACGGTAAAGTTGAGGCCATCAGTCCTAGCAGTTGGAAAATGAGTCTTGCAGGAGGAGATGGATGCCGGAAAACCTGAACAGCTACCTGATGCAACAATAAGATTCTGGACTCTGAAAGTTTGGCTATTAGAGTTCATTGCATACAATCAGTCATTCTGTTGTGTATGTGTTAATTGAGTCTTTGACTGACTGTAATACCTAACTTCCGAACAAGTCATAGCAAGAGTTCTCACTGCTGGACCAGAAAATCCCTGGGTGGGGTAGTAAGGAACCAATCATCTAAGTATAAAAACACCCTGAATTGGAAGTGATTGGCTCCCAGCCAGATATGGATTAATTTCCTGGATTGTCTCACTATCTTGACACAGTAGTACGCATCCTGGAAATCTACAGAGCACATCCAGTGCTTCTTCCTCAGTAGAGATAGAATGGACTAAACCATGGCAATTAAGAACTATATCTGTTTTACAAACTGACTGAGGTAACTTAGATTCAAAATTGTCCTGAGGTCCTTAGTCTTTTTCAAAATGAAAAAGTACCTTGAATAAACTCCAGATCGCAACTGATCTGGGGGTCCTGCTGGATGATCTTTTTTCTAACAGCTTTAAAACTTCTGTTGTTGCTGATTCCTTTTGATTGGGTGTCACAAAAGGAATCCTTTTGCTCTTTTGAAGAGGGGAAACAAGTGGAATAATGTAACCTCTGATGGTTATCCTCAACACCTATGTATCTATTGTGATGGCTGGCCAGGCTTGAGGGGACAGGGATAAGCACCCCCCCAACTGCCTCTAGAGTGCAACAGTCGGGCAATCCTTCAGCAGCGCTGATAGGAAAGGGCCACAAAGTCCCTGATTCTGTAGTCCACTTCTGCCTCTTGGATGACATCTACTTTACACCCCGCCATCACAGGAGGGTCTGTCAGCAAGATAGTCTTGGTTGAACCCTTGAGATTTCCTCAGCTACATCTTCTTACCACTTTTCTGGTTCCTAGAGAAGGTCCGCTGAGGAGTGGAGATCCCAAAGGCAAACAGGGTTTTACCGTCTTGTTCGCTCCTGGCAAGGGTCTCCCTAAACTTTGGTCTTCAAACTGCTGAACAATTAAAACAGGCATTAAGGAAGGATAGCTTGAAGCCTTCTGCAAAGTCACACAATTGCATTCAGGTGTGTTGTCGGATGGCTACACCAGTGCCTGATTCTCTAGCAGTACCATCAGCTGTATTAGAAAGTAGATGTATGGTTACATTGGACACTGACTGAAAGGTAGAGAACTGGGGATCCACTGTTTTTTGGATGTCTTCCTATAAGTTAGCCTTTAGGGACTTAGTGATTTTCTTTGTCAAGTTCTACCGGAAGAGAGTCATATGGACAAGATAGTTCAGCAGTCTAAGGGTGAATGTTGCTGATGCATATGTCTGTTTCCCAAATCTGTCTAGAGCCATCAACATTCTCTTTTAGGAGGATGGACAGAGGTACTCTCTTCCGACAGTTCTTTCTTTGTGGCTGCTACCACAACCATGGCATCAACCAGGGGGTCCTTGCTCCAGTGATGTCTGTCTTTTGGTGCAACTAAGATTTTGTCCAGTTTTTTTGGAATTGGCTTTGCCATATCTGGATCCTTCCATGCCCAATGAGCTACCAGATCTATGAGTGCATCAGCAGGTGGTACCACCAAGCAGGTAGAAGAGCCAGTTCCAAATGCCTCCAAGAACACAGCTCCTTGGGAGAGGATGTATCAGTGGACCAGCCCCCTCTTTGTTTTATCAATTCCAGAATGTCACCAAAGGTGATTTCTTCCAGAGAGGATTGTGGGGACCCTTCCCCATCATCCAAGTCTGTGTCTTCTGTGACTGACTCCAAAGAGGAGTCTAAATGTCTCCTCTTGCACATCTGTTTCCTAAGACCCTGTCTAATTGAGAGGTCTGAAGGATCAGAATCATACTGGGAGCTTGTGTAGTGAGCACCCAACAGATTGAATGAAGCTGACTGTTCCTGTCAACCTCTATATGCAAAGTCAGATGCAGTGTACAGCAGTGGTTCGAACAGAGCCAAGCGTATGGACAACACCTGTTTTATGGACCTAGCAAGAACCCTTTTGAATGCCTCAAAAGCTGAGTCTGCCATTGGAGCTGAAGAGGATGCCCTCTGATATGAATGGAATACAGGAAGAGCCTTTTCTGCTTCAACATGCCCCACCTCCAAGGCTGACAATGGAGCCGAGCTATCTAGTGTCAAGGATCCAAGAGCAAGAGACAGATCTGAAAGTTTTGGAGTTGACTTGACTCCCCTCAGATCTTGGCTCCGAGACCCATCCCAAAATGACAGAATCAGAGTCGAGTGAGTAAGGGGCACTGTTATAGTCGACAGGACTATCAGCTCCAATGTGGGTGCTCCAGGTATGCTTGGTTCTGTGGCACTGGTTCAGATGGTTGAACAAGAACAGAAGATACCAAAGGAAAGGTAACAGTACCTGTACCCCATGTGACTGATGGGGTTGTCATTGAAAGAACTCCTAGTTGGATCTGTGTCCAGAGAAATCTCCTTTTCATCATGTCACCATTTGCCTAGGTAAGACTCTATGATGAATGGAAGAACCTTGATGATGTCAGCAGATTTTTGAATAATCACTGCTGCAGTAACCTTAGCTATATAGGTTTTATCTTGCCAAGGATATAACAGCCATCCAACTTCCAAAGCTTCAGGGCACCCTCAGTGCACCTAAATCATTAGTTAAAAACAAAGAATAATGCTCACAACACTCTGTTCGCCTGATAATAAACAAAACTTATAAGGTATAACAAAAAACCAGGCTTAAATTGTGGGAAGTATACTTGCTATGTTGAATTCAAGTCAGTCACGTAAAGTAACCAATATTCCACACAGAGAAACGGAGCTGTAATCTGCGAACCGCTCTACTTTGCGAATTCTTAATCCAATATAAAACGGAATCAAAATCACCATAGAGTGTTCATTCGAACCTACTCATCCACTGGGCAATAGCTTGTAGAAAAAACACGCGACCAGCATGTAAAAATAAATCCAAGCGTCCAGTAGAAACCACTTTTATTAAGATAATTAAAACACAGGGCTAGCGCTTTCAACGAATCTTCATCAGGCCACTAACAAACAAACATACTAGCATCCCTTTTATAGCAAAATGCTAAAGTCAACTTCTGATGTCACATCCTGTTAGTCATACTGAGGTCAACTCTGATGTCACATCCTGTTATACATAAAGTATTCAAACTGACATCATGCCACATCCTATTAAATATAAAATATTTTAAAATGTTTTAAAATATTTAAAATATTTAGAATATATATGTAAACATTTTGTAAACAATATACAATAAAAAAACATTTTACCCTACTTTAACTGCTGCTGCATAGAACATTCAAAATGTTTTAAAATATTTTAAATATCTATGTAAACATCCCATAAACAGTATGCAGCAGATAAAATGTTTCAAAATAACATCCTATCTTCCTATAAATACTACTACTTATATGCATACTAGCAACAGAAATAGCACGCATATTTAGTATTCAATAATGAGCGATATAATCCCATTTGAAACACTTGTATGTATGAAAGCATACTTAAAATAGGGATCAGATGAATAAAAATATTTATATCTACACATGAACTATTTAGCATAATTATAAATGCATAAAAATAATCATTTAAAAACTGCATCTAAGACTTGTACAGCGTGTGCTTCTAAATATCGTAGTATCTGTAACTGCATAAATCATTCAGATCAGATATGTGCACACACGAAGATGTTAATAACAGCTGCTCATAGACCGTTCCCTTTCCCCCCCACCCCCTCTCCACTGATTGGCGATGGGGAAAGGGACTGATTGCTATAGAAATAACTTCCTCCATCGAAGTAGCATGCATCCTAAGCACGTTTTTGGTAACATCGTCAAAAGTCAAGCCATGAGGGTATCTAGGCTGTTTTCTGAAGACTCATGCTTTAAAACAGGCATAGAAGACTTGAGGAATAAATTTATAGCAGTTAAAGTAGGGAAAAATGTTTTTTTATTGTATATTGTTTACAAAATGTTTACATATATATTCTAAATATTTTAAATATTTTAAAACATTTTAAAATATTTTATATTTAATAGGATGTGGCATGATGTCAGTTTGAATACTTTATGTATAACAGGATGTGACATCAGAGTTGACCTCAGTATGACTAACAGGATGTGACATCAGAAGTTGACTTTAGCATTTTGCTATAAAAGGGATGCTAGTATGTTTGTTTGTTAGTGGCCTGATGAAGATTCGTTGAAAGCGCTAGCCCTGTGTTTTAATTATCTTAATAAACGTGGTTTCTACTGGACGCTTGGATTTATTTTTACATGCTGGTCGCGTGTTTTTTCTACAAGCTATTGCCCAGTGGATGAGTAGGTTCGAATGAACACTCTATGGTGATTTTGATTCCGTTTTATATTGGATTAAGAATTCGCAAAGTAGAGCGGTTCACAGATTACAGCTCCGTTTCTCTGTGTGGAATATTGGTTACTTTACGTGACTGACTTGAATTCAACATAGCAAGTATACTTCCCACAATTTAAGCCTGTTTCTTTGTTATACCTAAATCATTAGTTAGCTCGAGATGCAAAGGGTAAGGCATTTATACAGATGAAACATGCACCTACATAATAGGTTGAAAAATATAAAAATGGGATTGATGCATAGGACTTCAAGATTAAACACTGATGCAAATAAAACAGTAAAGGAACTAGACAAATTAGAACAAGAGATTATGACAAGCGGTTGTTGAAAGATGTGAAGAAACACGTGATGGCTGAACATATAAACGCAGCAAGACCCCTTATATTTTGATATGGAGACAAGAAAGTAAAAATATAAGAGGTGGTGACCTAGTAACATTAACAGATAATAAGGAATACAAGTGCATTAATATTTTAAAATCTGATAGGGACCCTGGTTTAAATCGTATGAGACTAGCCTTGAATCCAAGGTCAATTAAAAAATAAGTTATTTTAAATTATACACCAAATATATGCTAAAGAAGGTCCACAGCATACTGCCAATTCTCACTTTAAAAAAATAACTTTTAATAAAAATCAACAAAAACAAACCACTAAGGGTTATAAAAATAAAACACACAGGTTAAGCACTTTCATCATGAATAAAACATAGCCTAATGAATATTCATTATTTCCAACAGTTGGAATAACAGTGAGAATTTGCAGTGAGCTGTGGACCTTCTTTAGCGTATATCTGGTGTATTTCTGGTATTTAACAGGTTGTATATATGCTAACATTCGGGTTTTACTAGTTATTTTAAATTATCTAAAACCTAAAAATATTACAAGTTCTGTACTCATCACAACTATGCATCTGTGTTGTCCATTTTCATTCTTCCTCAACTGATGGGTTTCGGATCTGACCTTTTATGGGCTCAGTCACATGTGCTAGACTCTCGGACAGAGACCCCAGTTATGTGAACTTTGGGTGGCCCTCATGGAAGGATATTTCCAGAGTTCAGCAAAACCAAAGGCAGCTCTGATTTTGGAAGTCAGATCCAATTTGTGATGAGCAATAAAAGTATGAGCATTAGACCAAGTAGCTGCAGCGCAAATGTCATCAACAGAAGTCCTAGACCACAAAGAAGATGATGTAGTCATGGATCTGGTGGAGTGTGCTTTAGGAGGTCTGGGTAAGGCAAACCTTGTTGACTGTAAACAAAGGATATGCACTTGATCAGCCATCTGGCTAAGGTAATTTTAGAAACTGGTTTACCCAATTTTTGGGGGGAGAATGAGGCAAACACCTGATCTGTCTTTCTGAAATCGTTTATTCTATTTTCTTTTCATCTTTTGTTCTATGGAGATAAGTGGACCTGTCAACACACATCCGAGAGTGGAAACATGTATTCACCTTTATTACGAAGCTGGGAAGGAAAACAAGCAAATTAATGACATGGTTAATATTCATTTCTGAGGCTACTTTAGGCATGAAGAATGGACTGGTTCATATAGTAAATCTATCTTTGTGGAAGATCAAATATGGGGATTTGGAAGACAGAGCCTGGAGCTCAGATACTCATCTCACAAATGTAATGGCCACAAGAAAAGCAGTTTTCCAAGATAACATTTTTAAGTCAGATCTAGCTGATGGTTCAAAGGTACTCTGCCAAACCCTGCAGCACAACTGTTAATCCCAGGGTAGTGTAGGGTCCTTCACTGGGAGCCTAAGCAAAAAGAAAGCTTTAAAGAAAGTCATGCACAATTTTGATGAAGCTAAAGAGGAAGCATTTTCACCTGAATGAAAATTAGATATTGCTACCAATTGCACTTTGGTAGTAAAGAAACTAGCCCCTTCTTGAAAAACAGATGTTAAAAAGTCCAGGATAGCTGAAATAGGGTCAGTGAAGAGGTCTAATTCTCTCTGCACAGCCCAAACAGAGAATCTCTTCCATTTACTTTTGAGATTTTCCTGGTACAGGCCTTCTGAGGTGATAGTAAAATTTATCAGACTGGGTAGGAAAGCCTGGGCTGTCTAACCATCAGTGAAATTGGGGAAAACCATGCAGTCAACTTAAGACAGGCCTGAAATGTCCAAGTGATCCATCCCTGTAGGGTGAGAGAGAAGGGCTGGACTGGGGACCAGTATCCAGGGTGGATATCGAAGGTGAGACCAAAGCAAAGGGAACTACACTTGGCAAAGCCAAAAAGGGGCAATGAGGATAACCGTACTCAACCAAACTGTCTTCTGTAAAAATTTGGGAATTAGAGGTATTGGGGAATAAGCGTAAAGGAAACCGGAGGGCCAAATGTGGACTAGAGCACCTCTCATTGACCCCCCCATAGGGGGATCAGGGCAAAGATCCTGCACTTGTTGCTGTGGGGAGATGCAAATAGATCACAGAAAGGTTGACCCCATCAACAGAAAATCCTCTCGGCCACTAACTGATTGAGAAACCACTCATGAGGCACTTGAATAGACCTCCTGAGTTTGTCAGCTAGCACTCTGGTTTTCCTCAGGAAGTCTGTTGCCATAAGAAAGCAGTTGGAGGAGATTGCCCAATGCCACACTCTAATTATCTCTCTACATTGGGGATAAGATAAAATTTCCCCCTGTTTGTTGATGTAGCAAACCACAGACATGTTATCTGTTTGAATTATAATTGTCCTGAGAGGAAGGGTGTCCTGGAACACCTGCAACACTAGGAGGACCACTGTTATCTCTAAGACATTGATGTGTGACTCGTTCTCTTATAGGGACAATGTGCCTTGGACCATCCTTCCCAAGAAATGCCTCCCACCCCACTTAAAAGGCATCTATGGTTACTGTGACTAATGGGGATGGAAACACAAGAGGACAGCCTTGAGAAACTTCATCAGAATGAATCCACCAAAGCAGGTGTTTTTTGCATACTTGAGTGAGTTTGACAAGTGAAGAAAAGAGATGGCAAAGAACTGACCACTAAACTGAAAAAGTCAATTGAAGAATATGCATATAATAGTGGGCCATAGAAATTAGAAGTTATGTACTCACCATAACGTTCCATCTGAGTAGGTGACTTCATTCGGATGCAACCTGTGGGTATCGGATCCGACCTCGGATCCGAGCCGGCAATTCAAAAGCTTAGGCTCCGAGCTCCTAGCTCCTCCCTCTTACCCATAACCCCTTGCCAAGCCCTGACTGACCTCAGATTGAGTTTGCCTCAAAATACTGACAACAGTACACTAAAACAGCATAAATACTCGCTCTATAAAGGTCAGGGGGATGGAGGGGGGGATAGTTGCATCCGAATGAAGTCACCTACTCAGATGGAACGTTATGGTGAGTACATAACTTCTAAATCTGAAGTAGGCAGACTTCATTCGTCTGCAACCTGTGGGACAGAGTCCCTAGCTACCTGAATCTTGGGCCGTCATGGAAGGATGTTTGAGCACCGCTGAGCCAAAGGATGCTCTTCCTCTAGAAACAACATCCACCTTGTAATGAGAAATAAAAGTATGAGGTGAGGCCCAAGTAGCTGCCGCGCAGATATCATCCAATGATACACGGGACTTAAAGGCGGCTGACGTGGAAACTGCCCTAGTAGAATGAGCCGTAACCCTCTGAGGAGCAGGTCTACCTGAAGTGTCATATGCCTGCAGAATACAATTAGCAATCCACTTAGATAGTGTGACTTTAGATACTGCTTTACCCAGAGCAAATTTAGCAAAGGAGACGAACAGCTGATCTGATTTCCTGTGGCCAGCTGTTCTGTTAATATAAAACGTAATTGTCTATGAACATCCAAGGAATGCAATTTGTATTCTCCTTTGTTTCAGTACTTGGGTAAAAACACAGGTAAATTGATTGACTGGTTAATATTGGATTCGGAAGAGACCTTCGGAAGAAAAGAAGGATTGGTCCTGAGGCACACCCTATCAGGGAAGAAAGAAAGGTAAGGCGGCTTGACGCACAGAGCCTGAAGCTCAGACACTCTTCTGGCTGAAGTGATAGCTACCAGGAAGGCAGTCTTCCAGGAAAGGTACTTTAAATCAGTAGAAGCTGCAGGCTCGAAGGGAGGAGCAGTAAGGGCTTGCAGAACTAAAGACAAGTCCCAGGGTGGTACAACCTCCTTGATTGGAGGCCTCAACAAAAAAACTCCTTTGAGAAATGTTTTGCATAATTTCGCCGTCATAAGGGGAGCTGTGTCATGACCAATGTGATAATGCGAGATAGCTGCCAATTGTACCTTAATCGTGGAAGAACTAGCCCCTTGATGAAAGAGGTCTGTTAGAAAATCCAGCACCGCTGACATAGGTGCCGAGAAAGGATCCAAAGTTCTCTGTACTGCCCATATAGAGAATCTCTTCCATTTACTCCGATAAACCTGCCTGGTGGAAGGTTTATGAGCTGCCACTAATATGGCCTTGACCGGTGATGAGATACCGGGAGTCCTAATTAAGGATGGAACTGGAGCAGCCAAGCTGTCAACTTCAGGGTCCGCAGATTGGGAACTGACATTCCCAGAGGGTGGGAGATGAGATCCGAAATTGGATCCAGAATCCAGGGTGGATTGATTTTGTGAGACCATATGAAGGGGAACCAAGGTTGTCGAGGCCAGAATGGGGCAATGAGAATCATTCTGCTCCCCAAACTGCTGGCTTTCTGCAGAAGCCTCTGCATCAGAGGAAGTGGAGGGTAGGCATAAAGGAGACCGGGAGGCCAAGCATGCACCAGAGCATCTCTCGGGAACTCCCCTGGTGAGGGAAGCAGAGCGAAGAAATTGTCGCATTTGGCGTTTGAGGGAGAGGCAAAAAGATCGCAACAGGGTTGCCCCCAAACGGCAAAAATCTTCTTCGCTACTTGAGGATTGAGAGACCACTCGTGTGGAGAAAGGATGGTGCGACTGAGCTTGTCCGCAAGGATGTTGGACTTTCCCGGAATGTGCGTTGCTACCAGAAAGCATTTGGTGGAAATTGCCCATTCCCAGACTCTCATGGCCTCTCGACAAAGGGGGTAAGACCTGGTTCCTCCCTGTTTGTTGATATACCAGACTACCGACATGTTGTCTGTCTGAATCGCAATAGTCCCTGAAGGAAGAACGTGGAGAAGTGCTTGCAACGCTAGGAGCACCGCCCTCATTTCCAGGACATTTATATGCAATGACGTCTCTGTGGGATTCCACATGCCTTGGACAATCTTTCCCGCAGAATGCCCCCCCCACCCGAGGCAAGAAGCGTCCGTGGTCACTGTGGCTCGGGGAAATGCAGCGCAAAAAGGTCTCCCTGCCAGGGGCTCCGGAGAAAGAAGCCACCAAAGAAGGGAGTCCCTGCACGCTCTGCTGACCGCAATCAGAGCGTTTAGAGAAGAACAAAGAGGGGACCACTGAACCTGAAGGGTCCATTGAAGAACCCGCATGCGTAAACGGGCATGAATGAGAAGCAGAATAGCTGCCGCCATAGAACCTAGGGCCCTCAGGACCGACGCTGCAGTTGGAGATGGTTGCAGGATCGCTGTCACATGACACTTCAGGCTGGCAATACGGTCTGGGGTGAGGAAGGCTCGCATTGATCTGGTGTTTAGTCTTCCTCCTATGAAATCTATAACTTGTGTGGGGTTCAGTAAAGATTTCTCCCAGTTGATCGTGATGCCCAGCCTTGGTGCTAGTTGAAGAAAGTAATCCCTGGCTGAGCACAGAAGATGCCTTGATGATGCCGTCAGGAGCCAGTCGTCCAGGTACGGAAAGACCTGTAATCCCTGGAGCCTCAGGTGGGCCGCTACCACCGCTAGCACCTTGGTAAACACCCTGGGGCTGAGGTGAGACCAAAGGGAGGACCCTGAACTGATAATGACTGGCTCCCAGCCGGAAGCGAAGAAACCTCCTGGATCGTCTGTCCATCCGAATGTGGTAGTACGCGTCCTTGAGGTCTATGGAGCACATCCAATCGTTCTCCCTCAAGAGGGGAAGTATAGATTGCAGGGTGACCATCCGGAACTTTTGCTTGGTTACTGACAGGTTCAGCTGGGAAAGGTCTAAGATTGGTCTTAAGTCCCCGTCTTCTTTGGCACCAAAAGAACCTGGAGTAAAACCCTAATCCGGTTTGATCTCGGGGACGCTGGATAGCTCTTTTTCTAGCAGCTGTTCGATTTCGATAGCTGCCGCCTCCTTTGGTCGGGTGGAACATCTGGGAGGCTGCGAGATTTGGGAACCTTGAATAGGGGAATTGAATATCCTCTGGATATGACTCAAGCACCCAACTGTCTGTTGTTATGGACTCCCAAGAAGTCAGGTGCCTCGAAAACCGCCCCCCGACTGCCTCCAGAGACGGACAGCCGGGCAACCCTTCAGGGCTGCTGCGTGGGTCTATCAGAGAAAGGTTCTCTGGACCCAAAGTTGCCAGGAGCCCCCCTGCCTCTAGCACGACGACCTCCCCGTCCTCCTCTGCCACGGAAGGACTGGTTGTCCGGAGCAGGTTGGGACTGCTGCGACTTCCGGAACCACATCTTCTTCTGTCCCTTTTGGTTCTTAGAGAAGGACCTCTGGGGAGCTGAGAAGCGGACTCCGACGGCAGACAGCGTCTTCCCGTCCTTTTCGCTCTGGACTAATGTCTCGCGAACAGTCTTGCCAAACAAGGCAGAACCATCGAAAGGGGCATTCACGAAGGTCGCCTTGAAGGGCTCTGCAAAATCACAATGGCGGAGCCAGGCCTGTCGCCTCATGACTAGGCCTGCTCCGCTGGCTCTAGCGGCTCCCTCAGTAGCATGAGAAAGTAGCCGCATAGATGTATTGGAAACTGATCTGAGAGTGGCCATTCGGGTGGAGTAAACCTGTTTATCCTCACTCGAGATGGACTCCGGGGGAGATGCAGCGTATTCTTTAATCAGATCCCGCTGCATCCTAATGACATGTGCCATGTAGTTCAGCGCTCTCAAGGAGAAGGTTGCTGAACTAAAAACTTGCTTCCCAATGCGATCCATCGAGCGGGACTCCTTGCCCGGAGGATGCATGGAGGGACTCTCCTGGGCCAATTCCCTCTTCGTGGCTGCAGCCATCATCATGGCATCTACTGGGGGACCCTTACTCCAGTGGGTGCGGTCCGACGGAGGAGAAAGAATGCGGTCCGGGCGCTTAGGGATAGGCTCAATGGTGTCCGGATCCTTCCACGCCCTGATGGAAATAAGGTCCACCAGGGGGTCAGCAGGAGGGGACACCCAAGAGGTAGAAGGGCCCGCCTCGAATGCCTCCAAGAACACAGACTCGTCCGAAGAAGCCTTGGGGGCAGACCACCCCCCCCTGATCCTTAACATCTCCATGATGTCTCCAAATGAGACGTCTTCAGGGGGTGACCTAGGGGAGCCTTCCCCTTCATCCAAGTCCGTGTCTTCAGTGACGGACTCAGGGGAGTCCATGTGCCTCCTTTTGCACTTACGCTTCCGAGGTACTTCATCGGGGGGGCTGTCCGAGGAGTACTCTTCAGCAGTTGGATGTTCCAAGGGAACCACTTGGGACATCGAGGCGGGCTGTCCCTGGGACCGGCTGGTGGGGGCCTGGCCCAACTGCAATGGAGTGCGGGATGGAGCCGTGGCAGGGACCGGGGGTCCGGATGTCCTCGACAGTGCCCTTTCCACTACGTCGAAAGCCGAGGGGGAGCCAGCTTCTCTAAGCCCCGAGAGCCGACCCCCACTCGGATCCGACGCACGGATCGGAGTCGGAGCCGAAACCGTCGGATCCGAGACCGTGTGCTCCGACCTGGACGGGCGAAGACACACCAGCTCCCCCGGATCCAAGTCTCGGCCCACGGCTCCGAGAGGTCGGGTCCGCAGTAGGCGAAGCACTCAAGGGATGGGACGGATCCGAGGTGCGCCGACCCATCGGATCCGACCCACCCCCGGATCCAAATCTGCCCGGCGCCGACAGCTCCGAACCCGTGGTATGGGTCGGAGAAGGAGCCAAGGGGGCGAAAAAAGGGGTCGAAGCCCCTCCCGGATGGGGGGGGGGTTAGGAGCACTCCCATTTGCATTTGGGCCTGGATGAATTTCCTCATCATCCGGTCCATATCAGCTTCACTCATTGAAAATGTTGACCTAGTGGAGGCCACCGAAGCGGATCTAGAGAGCCGCCTCGGAGACCTCCTAGAAGGGCTAGCCTCCTCCTCCTCGGGTCCAGGAGAGAACCGAGGAACCGAGAGGAGTGGAGCCGAGGAGGAGGAAAGCTAGAAGGCACAGGGGAGGCCCGCTTAGATGGAGGAGCCGAACTGGAAGTTTCGGCTCTTCGCTTGTGGTGCCTCTCCCTGTGCCTCTCCTTCTGTCTTTCCCTAGAGGATTCCTTCCCCTCCGGCAACTTAGAGGGAGGTTGAGTCCCAGCCGGAGGGGGAGAACCCACAGCAACAGGTTGCTGAGTGGAAGGGGCAGAGGCCGAAGCGGTATCTGGAGGTAAAAGACCCGCCAGCACCAACTTCGACCTCCGCTCCCTCAAAGCCCGGGGGTTGAACCCTGCACAAATGGTACAACCAGATGACAGGTGTTCAAACCCCAAGCATTCTTGACGAGTGTGGCCATCCGCTGGGGATAGCTTATGGCCACACTCGGTACATTTCGAGAACACAGCCTTATGGGCTTCAGACATCACAACCCTAAGGCCTAACACAAAACACACACAAACAAACTACACAAAACCCGTGAAAATTAAATAAAAGAGAGAGGAAAGCCTAAACGCACTCAACACTAACTATATCAAGACCGAAAATAAAGATTTTTAAAACTTTTTCTGTCAAAAAATAGTTTCTTATCTTCACCAACGCCAGGAGCTCTGGAATTCCGTAGCTACTTGAAAAGCGGCAAACGAAATCTGAGGTCAGTCAGGGCTTGGCAAGGGGTTATGGGTAAGAGGGAGGAGCTAGGAGCTCGGAGCCTAAGCTTTTGAATTGCCGGCTCGGATCCGAGGTCGGATCCGATACCCACAGGTTGCAGACGAATGAAGTCTGCCTACTTCAGATCCAAGGTTAGGACTGCTGCCATCGACTCTAAACTCTGAAAAATCTGGCTGGCTGAAGGAGAAGGGTGTGAGATAGCTTGTCCCACTTGACACCTGATGGTCTATACTTTGTTCGGTGGAAGGGATGCTATCTGACCAATTGCCTCCAAATGAGCACCTACGTACTCCAGGCACTGAACAGGTTAGAGATGTGACTTGCAAAGGTTTTTTTTTTTTTTTATAGGTTCATAGATTAGCTCTAGGCTAACTGCCCTTGCAAGCCATTTTAAGCCTAGCCAATTATCCCTTGTGAGACTCAAACCCTGCACCTTGTGTTTATAAGGCAAACACCTTAACCATTAGGCCATCCTCCCAACCCTAAGGTTGACCGAGATACTTAGGGACTGACATAACTTGAGCAAGTAGTCCCTGGGTTTCTTGAGGAGATGCCTGGTTGTGGCCATGAGAAGCCAGTTGTCTAGGTATGGAAACACTTGGAATTCTAGCAGTCTCAAGAGAGCTGCTATCACTGCCATAAATTTGGTAAACATCCTGGGGGCTGTGGTGAGGGTAGGGTGCTGAAATGATAGTGACTGGCCCCCAACCGAAAGCACAGGTATCTTCGAGTGGAACTATTCACCATGATATGATAGCACATGTCCTGAAGATCAAGAGAGCACATCCAATTGTCCTTTTGCAGAAATGGCAGAATGGACTGAACCATGACCATTCGGAAATTTGAGTTATTTAAAAATTCAGTCAGTTTGCTGAGGTCCAGAATTGGTCTCAGGTTTTCTGTTTTCTTTGGCACTAAAAAGAATCTTGAGTAGGCTCCAAATCCTTTCTGGTCTGGTGGTACCTCCTGGATGACACTTTTGTCTAGTAGTTTTTGAATTTCTAAAGCTGCTGTGTCCCTCTGATTGGATGGAACATTGGATATCCTTCTTCTTCTGTTTGAAAAATAGTATGAAATAACCTCTGGATATGATTCTCAGCAGCAAAGTATCTTTTGTGATTGATGCCCAGGCATCTGGGGGAAGAGGCAAGCGCTCTCTGACTGCCTCTAGAGATGAGCAGTCTGGCAACCTTTCAGGAGTGCTGAAAGGGTTTATTTGAGAAGGAATCTCGGAAACTCTGATTTTGCTGGCATTCTTTGCTGTGAAGACAGTGTATTCCATTAGAACTTCCCCCTCTGCCTCTGGGGGAGATATCCCCTCATCAGTCTTGGAAAGGACCCTAGGACTTACAGAACCACATTTTCCTTCTGACTCTGACTTCTGGAAAAGAATATCTGAGGGGTAGAAAAACAGATGCTCATGGCAGGCAAGGTCTTTCCATCCTGCTCATTCTGAAAAAGATTACAAGCCTGCATAAACAAAAGCACTGCTACCAATTCCCTGCTGGGTGAAGAAAGTAAATATTTTTATATTTTTGGCTATGAGTGATAGAGCAGCTTTCTATTTTACCTGCTCCATTTTGTTTTCTGTTTTAAGAAATCTGCATGGCCTAGTGTTTTGCTCTGTGTGAGAGATAGACACTTACATTATCTAGGCTCCACATTTCACATGCTTTTTCACTGGTTAAATTGTTTCTTGAGTGATGCTTAAATGCACAGTGAATTTCTGGGGCTTTGTCTTTTTTCTGAAAAGATTTCAAGCCTGCATAAACCAAAGCACTGCTGGTGATTCTCTGCTATTTTTTTCCCATCAACCCTCTCCTTTTTTGATCTGCTTTTTAAACTTGGTGATTTTAAGCTGCCCACCCCTACTGTAAACTGAGCTTAATAAGCTCCTCCCTTTCAACACTGCTCCTGATATCTTGAATTTTTGTTTTGCCTTTCCTTGTGCTTATATTGAAAAAGTGCATTTTGCCTCTCATTGTCTGTTCTCCTGATTTACTTGCTCTGAACTCATTATCTAGCTAGCTGTTGGATAAAGTAGTGTATTTTTACACTGTAGCAAGCACTTTTTTTTACATCAAGAGGTCAATGGATTTTCCACCTAGAGCACTGGGAGGTTGCCTGGTCTGTTTAGGTTGGGGAAACACTTGATATTTCTGCATGTAGTTTTATTGGCTGTAGAGCTTATTAATCAGCTTATCTTGTTTTTAGTGCCTTTATAAATTCTGTACAATTGAGTGACTCTTGGCTAATTTATACAAAGCAAATTACTTTTGTTGAATAATCACACTTTTATAGCTGCTTAAAGTACACTGCTGTATCTGTTTGTGTGTGGTTGAATTTCATATATTTTATGTTTGTTTGTGGTAGGATTTCACTCTAGACACTCCTGTACTGTGCTTTTACATTAGGAGGACCAGAATTATTCATCTAGTGGCAGTCGGTGTTTACCTGCTCTGTCTGAGCTGGGAAGCACACAAAAGGGCTCTAAGCATGTTTTGCACTTATCTTATACACTGTGACTGTACTTTAGCAGTTTCAAAAAATATACTGACTGCTGATTTTTCAAGTTATTAATTGCATTGCATTACATTGTACCTGTTAGTTGCAGGGCTGTTGGTAGTTTGTGTGGTCTTGTTATACCTGGGCTTCAAAGCAGCTATTCTACATTAAGAACATGTTTTTTCTGCACCCTTGTGGCAGAAGTGTGATGATTTAACCTGTCTGAGTTGGGGATTGTTGGTGGAAGGCTTATTGGGTGCTTTCCTGATCGGTAATTAGTTTAAAACATATTTCTCTTAGCTCGTATTTAAGCCTCATGTTTGTGTGGTGCTGCTTTTCATGCAGCAGCAGTTAGCAGTGCTCTGTATAGATGCAAAAGCCTAGAATTTCAGTTTTTCCCTAAACAGCTGTCACTGAAAACCTTCCAAACTTTTCAGATGCTTTAGGAGCAACTTGGTTGCGTAATGAGCAGCGCTGCCTTAGTGATCAACTTTAGCCTACACAAAGTATAGGCCCCTCTTGTAGTCTTGACACAACCGGAACAGTCCTGTCAAAATAACCCATTCCCTTCCTTAACAAAACATAGCAAGAGCCTGCTATCATGGATGGGCAGTTTCCCATAATCTTTCTGGCCAGCCTGATAGACACAGCCATCCTGTGGCAAAGTAGCAATTGTCTCATGTATACTGACAACTACTTATTCCTGAAACAAACACATACTTTATGTGAGAGATGTAGCTACACTATGAAACTGGAGGCAAGACTTTCACATAAGGAAAAATCAAATTCCAAACAGGCTGTCAGCACACACACACACACACACACACACACACACACACACACACACACACACACACACACACACATAACACTTTCTACACTAAATAAGGACACAACACATAAACCCACATATGCGGAGGTCTTCTTCTTTTGGCTGCTCCCGTTAGATCAACTGTTTCCATTTATTCCTGTCCTCTGCATCTTGCTCTGTCACACCAACCACCTGCATGTCCTCTCTCACCATAGCCATAAACCTTATCTTAGGCTTTCCTCTTTTCCTGTTACCTGGCAGCTTCATCCTTAGCATCTTTTTCCCAATATACTCTGCATCCCTCCTCAGCACAAGTCCAAACCAACGTAATCTTGCCTCTCTGGCTTTGTCTCCAAACCTTCCAACCTGGGCTGACCCTCTAATATACTTATTCCTAATCCTGTCCATCCTCGTCACACCTAGTGCAAATGCTAACATCTTCAACTCTGCCACGTCAAGCTCTGTCTCCTGCCTTTTTGTCAATGCCACTGTCTCCAACCCATATAACATAGCTGGTCTCACTACCCACGGAGGTACTCACTAGTAACTTACCAAAAGATCAGAGGCCTTCCAAACAGAAACCACTTATACACATAATAAAGCAAAAAAACAATCACAACACATAATAACACACACATACACAGTGTGTCAACCAATAAGCCTATAAGGTGCAACAACACAAAACCTAATGTACTGGTCATAGGTGACTCCATTGTGAGACACATGGATGTCCCCATTACCAGTCTGGATAAGAAGCGGGTTATGGTTAGCTGCCTGTCAGATACCAGGATCCATCAAGTCACAGAAGCCCTCAAATCACTCAACCACATGTCCTGGTATGACTCCATCATAGTCCATGTGAGGGTGAATGACTTAAGACGTGCCTCACTGGACTATATGAAGAAAGACATGACTGAGCTCTCAGATTATATGTCACAGACGGGTATAAGCCTACCCTTAAGTAGCATTTTACCTTGTCTAAGGATGATGCCACAATACAAACAAAAAATGATTGACTAACAATTGGCTTCGCTTCTGGTGTCAGTCCAAGGGGATCCAGTATCTGTCAGTCTGGGAAGACAGGCCATGCTGCTTTGCCAGAGATGGTCTGCACCTGTCTCCTATAGGATTTTGGATACTGGTAAAGACATTATCCACCCATATTGTACCTTTTTTAGGCAGTGTCAAAATTACCAACCTCCCAAAATAATAAAATCCTCTCTAGATAAACTCAAGCTACTGCTGCTTAATGCTAGGAGTCTAAACAAGAAACTGCACTCCCTGGAAGCACTCCTCACTTTGGAAGATGTTGACATCTGTGCAGTCACAGAGACATGGTTCAAAGGCATGGAAAGCACCTTGGCCATGGAGAGCTACAATGCCTTCCATAAGTTCAGACCACAAACTGAATGTGAAAGAACCAAAGGAGGAGGTGTATCCATCTTTATTAATGATAAGTACACCTTCAGGCTGGTCAAACAGTATGACTCTCTTGAACTACTCCATGTCCAATTAACTATAGGAAAAGCCCTCTACCACATCATAGCTAGCTATAGGTCCCCTCACCATGGAACAGGAAAAGCATACTACATACCTGTACTTACTGGAGTCACTTACCATACAGTCCAACACCTTACTCATGGGTGATTTTAATTATCCTACCATTGACTGAGAAACATACACGACCACAAACATACTGACTCAGAGGGTCTTTGACTTTGTCAGTGCAAATGCTCTGGAAAAACTAGTCAGCACACTCACAAGAGCCTCAAATGTCCTGGTCAGAGTACTCACTAACATGGCAGAACATTGAATACCCCCTGTGTGTTATCCTCCCTGGTAAGATCGGACCATAAATCAGTCTTGTTCAATTAAATTACAAGTCCAGATACTCCATCAAGCTCAAAAATGCTTAAGAATTTTTCAAAGACAGATTTCCTCCTACAAAGTGATGGTATAAGAAGTTTCAAAGCTCTCTCAAATACACATAACATGGACTCCAATGCAGTGGTGTACACCAATGCCCTGTATAACCACATAAACACTTGTATAGAATCGGCTGTATCTAACCAGATTAAAATTAGGTCTTGCTGAAAAAACAAGCCACTCAGGTGGATAAACAGGCTAAACAACAAGAAAAAGAAACTTATGTCCAAGAACCTCACCAGAGGAAGAAATCCCGCTCTAGCTTAAATAAAGAAATTAGAGATTTTGTCAAGTCCTCCAAAGCTAATTACGAAGCCAAAATAGCCTCCCTATCTAAGGGTAATCACAAGGCATTCTTTAACTATGTCCAAAATCTAAAAGGGAATACCCCAGCTATGTGCTGAACTGGTTGTGAATGGCACCACCCATACTCAACCAGAGGCAATAACTGACCTGCTAGCTAACAGATTTGGGGCAAATTTCACCCCTGGCCACTCCAGTCATCCCCCAAAGTGCTGACATCCCTGCTAATTACATTATATAAATCACCTCCCTAAGTGTAGACACAGTGGTATGTGATCTGGATACTCAGGTTGATAGCAATCTGACATTTGGCCACCATGTATCCACAGTAATAAAGAAATCCTTCTATGTGGCACATATTAGAAGTAAAGGCATCACATCTAGATCTAAGGATATCCAAAGACAAAGCCCCAAGGGGCAGGGCTGGCTCTGACAACCTCAGAGTCAAACCAAGCCCCCCAGATTTAGCACTGATGTATGGCTCTGAGACTCATCCTGGTTCAAGGGCATTGACACCAGATAAGTCAGGGATGCAGTCAGAGTTGAAGACCTAGACATCTTCAGAACCAGCTCAGACAATCTAGGGGTTCTTGGATCTGAAGGCTCCAAAATCACCAGTTGGATTGGAGAAGGAGAAATTACAGTGTGAGAAACAGAAGGGAAGCTCACAGATCCAATGGGAGATGGAGCTGAGATAACTCCCATTTGAATCTAAGCGCTGAAGAGCTTCCTCATCATCCTACCACTTTGGCTTTGGAAGGCTCCTGGAGGACCTGATGGAAGAAGTATCAGACTAGGGCTGAGACTCTCTCCTCAGGGTCTATTGCAGGAAGGGAAAATGGAGTCAAGGAGAGACAGGCTCCAGAGAAAACACTGGGGATCAGGTCCTCAAGGATTTAGACTTGGTAAATGTCAGATACAACTTTTTCAGTACTTTGGCAGGTTGCTCTGAAGTTGAAGCTGACTTTGAATAGCAGTGGGGAGACCACTTTCTGGATTCTATTGCCTCCAAAGAGGCCTTAAGTGTTTTTGCAGGGGGTTGAGGCCCTGAAAGATGAGATGAGGATGGTAACAAACCCTTTAGGACCAGTTTGTTAAGTTGGTCACTAAGGTCCCTAGAGTTAAAACCAGCACAAATTGAACATTCAGTATTTAAATGGGCTGCACCCAGACAATAAATGCACTCCATATGGGCATCAGAATTAGGGATCTTGTGCCCACAGAAAGTGCATTTCTTAAACCTGGTAGGTTTATCAGCCATAGCAATAATGTGTGGAACAGGTTAGCAGAGATAGAAAGGAAAAGCCATTATTATTTTTTTAATAGAAAAGTACCTACAATGAAAGAAGAAAGGGATTACCCCTCTGAAGGGTAGGAAGAAACAGAGAGAATGAGCAAAAGAAACACCAACAATGGTATGAATAACTACTGAAAGTAGAGATGGGAGAGAAAAATAAACAATAATCCTAATGCAACAGGAACCGAAAAGCTAAGGTAAAGAAGGAAGAGGTGATTAGAAAAGATAAAACTATAAGAAAATTTATATAAGAAGTTACACTCTGCCAAAAACTACAACCCAGAGTTTTGCAAGAAGAATCCATGTCTGTGACAATAAGGCAGCAAATGAGATCTGGGGTACTGCACTGTGACCAGGGCATTATGGGTAAAGGAAGAAGCTTGAGAGTTGGATCAGAGACTAGTAAATGCAGCTGAGCTGGATCCGAGGTCACAGCCAAGATCCATCAGTTGAGGAACGAATGAAAAGGACATCAGATTCAGTACTTGTGATAGCTTTAAGCAGTATATAAACTTTAATTGATTTAAGCAATGTGACAAAAACTAACCAATGATGTGAAAAGTTTGAGACCCACACCTATATAATTAGTGAATCAGCTGTTCTTCTGTTTTCATACCAGATGAAGTACTCTGAATAACAGCTTGTATTATTTTCATTGTTTTTTTTAAATAAAGTGAAATTTCTTGTCGTCCCTGAGACAGGTAGTATGCTGAGCAAATTCACTTCTTCAGTACTTAATCTGAGTGCTGTGATTCAACATTTGCCTTCTTGAATTGAATTCCGGAATTAATGGACATGCTCCACCTCAAAAAATCCAAATCCACCAAAACCACTAGAGCAAGCGACTTAAACCTTAGCACGGATACAAATAGGACGTGCTGGAGGGATAGATTTATCACTCAGAGACTCCCTATGCTGTGGAATAAAATCCCGGTCCATGTGAGGCAGAGCACCTCGCTGGCTCTGTTCAAGAGAAATCTTGACCTGTGGATGGGAGATCGTAGGTTTACCCCAGGAATCATCTCTGTGTCACTGCTGGACAGAGGCACAACAAACTAATGGGCACAGTATTTTTTCATATAAGGGGTGGCGTAAGCCACAAAACTTTGGGCTAGGCTTATAAATGCCTTAGGGCAGATAGCCTAGTATAAACCTATGAACCTATGAACCTATGATTCTACAGAGTATTTTGGCTCAACATGATCTGCTAGAGCTGCCTTCTGTTTGAAAATTATCTTATAAACCACGTAATCTTGTTTGTGATGATCCACTCCCCATGCACAAGACACATAAATCAGATGACTATCCTGGTGGGAGGGTGTCTTGTTTGCCTTGTACTGCACTTTTTGAATCCGAGGCCTTGTCCATTATGTGATAGGAAAACATAGCTCTCAACCTTCCATCTCCAAAATGAGGAATACTGTTTTTCATAATGTGGAACAAATGGGCAAAATGTGGAACACTTACTAATGGCTTACTAACAATTTCAACTAGGAAGCTCATAGGATGGCTAAATGTGATATTTGTACTTATAGAATTGGTCGGTTAATGAAATAATATGATTCAGTTCTATTATTTACCATTGATATCAGTTAAAATATTACTAACATCAAATGTGCGACAGGCCCTTTCAATGTAGAACTTCGAGGAACATGAATGTTTTAAGACCCCAAATTAGGAACTTTCCTGGAAATGAGGTATATTTAACAGGTTTGTAGGAAAATATCAGATCAACCAAATACTGATTACTTGACAAACAATGTACTGAAACACTGTTTTACAAAAAACACTAAAGCCACCAAGCAAACCAGCAAATGTTGAATCAGAACACCCAAACTGAGTACAGAAGCAGTCAAATATTTCAATGTACTAGTGTCTCAGGACAGCCCGAGTACCCAGAATAGCACAACTATACCTTAATCAAAGGAAGCAGAAATGTCTAACTATTTCGCTATATCTAAAAGAAAGGAAAAAAAAACACAGGAGTGTTCTGTATGACATAAATGTGGAGTAGAGGCGAGGTTACTTAACAGTTTTAACTGGAAAGTTTTAGAATACTGACAAGAAAAGGATTGCAAAGTAGAGACCTAAGTATTATAATGACTTGTTCTAAGAAGTAATCAACAAGTAAATACAAGAAAAAATGACGTATCACCTACTAAATGCTTGAGCTGAAGGATCTATGACTGATGCCTGAAGTGGAAAACAAGACATGAAGAAGAGAGGAAGGCAAGGGGTACTGTGAGTGTTAAGGGAGGAGCTCGAGCTTTAAGAAAAGCTATGATGTTAAGTTCAGTGTCAACTGTGATAACTAGTCCTTCAGTTTTGAAGTACAGATAATTTAACATGTAAGATATAATATTTAATGAATTTGCGTGCTTAATTTATTTGATTATATTACCATTAACAGAAATAATACAAAAAAGCAAAACATGACCTTAAAGAGAAACTTACCATCCAATAAAGCTTTACAACATATTTTCCATAGCTGTTGTACTGAGGTACATGCCCTTTAACAGCCTTACAAAGGGCATATATATGTTCCCATGGCTTCCAGGACAGTACAACGGGTTCTGGATTACCTGGTTTATCAGATGTTGAAAGGCTTCCATTGTATATCCTCCAAACTGCCAAGATTTCACTGATAATCCATCTCATTAGCTGTAATTACAAAGAAATGCAATACTGAAAAGTATACCTAGGCAGATATAACATAATAATTTTCATTTGATCATACAGAAACAAAATATATTTTCCATCAGATCAATGAAAATGCCAAATATAGCCACATTATTCTTGACTTGAACAGCTTGTTTGTGTCAAAAGCTTTATTTATTTATCTATTTGGTTGTATTTGTTAATTTGGAAAGTCCAAATGGGCGCAACCAATTTTCAGAGTGTCCAGGAAGAAAAGCTTCAAAACGTATGCATCAAAGCAGCATACAAATTACATACCATGATAAATGTAAAACAATGAGTAAAAAGGTCACACAGAAAAAACAATTGGTTAAAAAACAAAAAGAAAAATCTAGCAAAGCTAGGCTTTCCACTGTGTGATTCCTTAAACCTCTTGTATTAGAGGTGACATGGGATATATGCAAATTACCTTTTAAGGACATCAGGTGTTTCAACTAAATGGTAATTCTGAATGTCCATAACTTTTTCTTTTAAGTCTGTTTATAGACAAATTCAGGCCAATAAAGCCAAACTCCACTAGCCGTGGACAGGCATGTTTCTGCCCTATTATGGCATCATCAGCACAGCATAAGTGGAATGTTTGGCAAACATTTAGAAACACAGCGTTGTCATACCCAGCTGGTATCCATACATCTTAGGGTGACTGCAAAATATCCCAAGTAACAAACTAAAGCAATGAGTAAAAAGATCACACAGAAAAAACAATTGGTGTTTCTAAATGTTAGCCAAACATTCCACTTAACTGTGCTGATGACACACTAATAAGGCAGAAACATACATGTCCACAGGGTACGACAACAAGGGTAAATCTTGCCTGTTGAACCTGGTTGACTTCTTTGAGACTGTCACCAAGGCCCTGGATGAGGGAAAGTCAGTGCATACAGTTTCTTGACTTGGCCAAGGCCTCTGATGCAACCCCCCACTCAGGCATCATCAAAATGCTAACACAACTTGGAGTAAATCTCTATCTCATTGGGTGGGTGGCCAACTGGCTCACCAGCATGACCCTTAAAGTCAAAATAGACACCTCTGATAGAAGACCTGTCACTAGTAGAGTTCCCCAGGGATCTGTCCTGGGATGCCTATTGTTTGGCATCTATTTCTCAGTGGTCCAGGCAAAGACAAAAGTCCTGTGGTTGACCATGTTCGTGGATGACTGTTACGTTGGGTGCTGATGTTAATATACTCAAGAGGGTCTCACAGCAACTAATAACTGGTGCCAAAGTCATGGCCTCAAGGTAAATGCAAAAAAATATCATCATACCATTTGGCAAAAACACGACCCCTACTGATTAACACATCAATGACAACCCACTAAGCACACAACCTGTGGTAAGAGACCTGGGCACTCGGGTTGATAACAACCTCACATTCGACCATCATGTAGCGGCAGTGGTCAGAACTGTCTTTTACTTGGTTCATCTCATAAGTAAAGGGACAGCATCCAGAAAAAAGGAGGTTATTACCTCTCTATACTCCTCCCTCATTAGATCAATAATTGAATATCATGCCCCGCTTGGGATTTACCTCTCCAAACATCTGCACCAACTGGAAAGGCCACTGAAATACCTCACAAAGAGAATCCATGGCCTCCAACACCTGTCCTATGCAGACAGGCTCAAATCACTATCACTCTACTCGGAATAGTACAGATTGCTCAGGGGTAATCTATGTCTCGCCTACAAGACAATCTTGAAACCTGACCTACTAGAGATGCTCCATATCCATAAGTAACTCCTCACACACTATCCACTCAAGAGGCCTGAATCTAATATGTGACATCAACAAAACCTGCTGGAGAGACAGGTTTGTCTCCCAGAGGCTGCCCCATCTCTGGAATAGACTCCCTACACACGTCAAACAGAGCACCTCACTGACCCTCTTCAAGCACAACCTTGATGAGTGGATGGGTAACTACAAGTTTGTTCCAGGGGATCCACCTGTGTCCCTCATTGACAGGGGCAACAGATGCTGCCTGAGGTTTCTTTTTGGGTATAAACTCTTGGCTAGGCTTGTAAGGGCCCCATGGCCATTAGCCTAGTAACTTCTTATAATCCTATGAATACCAGTACTACAGCTGCAGTTCTATTTTCTCAAGAGACAGGTCTTTAACATTTTTTGAAAGCCTACTTGAATTGACTTTGGTGAATAATGACAGGGAGACTATTCCACAGTTTAAAGACATATTTAGAGGACTTTAAATCTTAAATGACAGTTTTTGGATTAAAGGATAGCAGTACTGCTATATACTTTAAAGAGACTCACACAGAAACTTTTAACTAAATATCAATTCCCATTATTACCATCACAGACAGAATGCTGCCTGGCCTCTTAAGCACATATGTAGTCATTTTATACAGTGGTGCACCGGCTCATTTTTATGAAGCTATGTGCCCTGCTCAATACTGATACAAAATGGCATTTTACTATCTGCAGAAAAAATCCACAGAAGAGGTAGTCTGCATAGTAGAAAAGCACCAGTAGTCCCATTCATCTGGAGATTTAGAACTATTGTCTTTAGTCAGTAGGTCAGACACTGAGGAAATTTTTAACCCTATTTGATTTTCTTAGTGCTATCATATAATCTTGTCTCATTTCCACACCAGACTCTATCATAGCCTCCTGTGTAGAGTAAAAAAAAAAAAAAAACGGGTCAGGAGTAGGAACTGACTCATTCTCTTCACCTGGCACATCAACATAGTCCCTGTCTCAAACCGTAAAATCAGAATTAATTTTATTTAAAAACACTGTATGAATTGACAGTGCTGCTCTATGTTTTAAATGGTCAGTATGCCTATTCTAGGAAGTATTCGAGTCAGTTTCTTGTATCCAGGAAGAAACTGGACTCAACTTATCCAATGTAACTCCTGGATTCCATCTTTGGATTTCCCGTCAGTAGTATGTCAGAGATGCACTACATCTCTTCTTCACTGAAAGATCTGTCCCTTACCTACTTGCCAAATTCAGAATTTTTACAAGTACTGTTTAATTCATGAAGTCCCACTAAGCTTTAGTTTCAAGTCCAGACTGACTCTAATAAGTCTGCTTAAGAAAATTTCGGCAGGTATTTGTCCAACAGCACAAGCTGGGGCTGTTCTGTAGTGTAATGAGAAAAAATAAAAAGAACTTTAATTTCCCACACTATGCTTGACAATTTGTTTATACCTACACTGAAATTTTTCATGAATCTGTTAAGGTAACGTATTTGTTGTAGGATGCCATAATGGACTAGTGGAATAGATAATGCCATTTTGCTTAACAAAATTACAAAATCCTTCTGTGAACTGGTTTCTATTGTCAGAGACAATAAGCTCGGGTACACCATAAACAGCAAAAAGTTTTTTTTTCCAGATAAAACTAGTTATGTACTTACCGTAATGTTTCATCTGAGTTGTTGCTTTTCATTTGTATTCAACTTGTGGAACTTGGATCCGGCACAGATCCAACTGTGCCGTATACTCCAGGACTGGATCCAAAATCCAAGCTCCTCCCCTGCCCATAATGCCACACTCTCCCTCCTCCCCTCAGATCGAGTTTGTTGCTGAACAGCACCAACCCAATTACAGTATAAACAGTGGCGGATTTAGACCTTGGCCCAGGAGCATGCACCTCCCCCTTTTTGCTAACCCACACAACCTGAGACCAGAAAAAAAGAAAGAAAAGAAAAAGCATTTCGAAAATAAAAATATCTGATCATGTAGGCAGAATGTGTTTACATCCACCATAGCAGTGTCTTCTCCTTTAAAGAGGATCGTGCATGCATCTCTCACACACACAAACACATCAATCCAGATGTAAATACATTCTGCACTTGCGCGCGGAATTTAAACTAGCTAATTCTGCTGAGAGATAGCTCTGTATGTTCGATGACTGGAGGGATCCAAATCCAGCCATTGCTGCCAGAGATCTGCAGGGCCATAGGAAAAAACTCGGAACCATGATGAGGGAATGTGAGCACAGAAAGGTGAGACAAATCAATGGAAAAAGACAAGAAAACCCAAATGTTCTTTTAGAGTTGCACATTATATATGATATAAGGATAAGGATATATGTTAGGGTAGGGTTTAGTCATGCCTTAGCTAGGTTTCATCTCAAGGACCAAATTTATGCTATGCATTTCTAAATCCTACCAGGATGAATACCCCTATCATATATTATTCCTCTTATACAGTTTTCCTAGTATATTGTATTTTGAAATAAAGAGCACGAGTCAAAATATTCATCAGTGTTGTTTTATTTTGAGGAGAATGCAGAGGGTACATGGATTAAGAAAGCTTTAATAACTTGGTAATGAGTTGCTTTGTATGTCATTTTTATTGGTGTACTGCTTCATTTACTTGCCTGTTTATTTTGATAGATTGTGGCAATGGTGACATTATCTGCATATTTGTGACATTCTTTAGAATAGGGTGGAACTGAGGGACTGGCTAGATTCTGGTAGTGTTAGTCTTAATTGGCTCACTGACTTGTCAATGAAGTGACATTTTTATTTCCTTATTTTTGCTTCTTAACATCTTCATATTCTCTGCATGCATGTTTCCAGATTCTTAAACATTTTAACAAGATTTGCATTGATTCTCTAACATTTAAGGTGATTAAATGGAAATGAAAAAAAATAATAATGTTGTGGCATATTATGCAAGTAAGTAAGATATAAAGTCTGTGACAAAGTATGTGGAAATGTGAAAAGCTTTAATGTAACTTGTAGTATTTTCGTAAGAATGGTACTACGATTCTGGGCTAAAGCAGATTATCTTTTGTTCTTGTATTTATTAGTGTTCTTTTTTTTCTTAAGTGATCACATTTTTTACTTTCTTTCTTTCTTTTTTTTTTTTTGCCTCACAGCAAGAGGTTCTCCAGTTTGATTCTTGACTGGGGTGCCTTCTGTGAGGAGTCTGCATGTCCTCCCTTCAGTTGCATGGGTTTCCTCCAGGTGGTGCAGTTTACTCCCACATGTCAAAGACATGCAGTAGGTGGATCAAACACTGTAAATTGGCCATAGGTGCGAGTGTGTGTGCGAGTGAGTGGTACGGATGAAATACCAAGGCAGGGCTAGTCACCTGGTGGTTTAAAACCTGGCTTGAGATTATTGTCACTGTTGAAGTGACACCCCGATCCCATGTAAAAAAATGGGAAAAGGGGTTGAGGATGGATGGTTTAGGTAAGGGAAAAAGATTTAGTGTTGTGAGACAATTAGGTGTGTATGACTTAGGGTTAGAGTAAGGGTTTTGTAATAAGATAGATGCAGTGTTGTGTATATGTTCATGCGTGTTTTGTAAGCTAAAGTGTCTTGTATAATAGGTTAGCTATGGAAAGGGTCTTTCTAAGGTAAGGTGTAAGGTTGGGGCTGCTGCTCTATCTCATTAATGCATGCTAACCCTAACACTAACTCCTGAGATACCACAAACTCAGACAAATAGGACCACAACAATTCATCCTAAGGATGGCACACTCATGACTACAACACCCCTCTTACCCTGCACTACAGTATCAGCAATTGATCTATGTGGGGTGGAACCCACAGCCTTCTGTACCAAAGGCAAGTGTGCTATCTGCTGTGCAACTGACACTGTGGTGTGTGTGTGTGTGTGTGTGTGTGTGTGTGTGTGTGTGTGTGTGTGTGTGTGTGTGTGTGTGTGTGTGTGTGTGTAGACTTCATATCCTTCGTAAAATGCATGCAAATACAAATCCTGCTATTCAAACAACTTTCCAAGTTAAAAAGAGCAATATTTAAAATCTATCCCTATTTTTGGGCCATAATATCTCTATTATTTCAGACTTTGTTCAGATTTCTTGCTCTAAGAGGTCGAGAGATATGGTATGTAATGTCCTAGGGGTCTATATTATAACATCGACAGCTTAGGTTGCCGAATCTGAAAACATTGGTGCCTAAGCATACACATGTTAAAATAATGAATGGCCACATAATCAAATTCTTTCCTAGGAAAGAATTCACGTAGCTGTCTGTAACCAAAATAAACACCCCCATCCCCACACACCCCCTAACTAAATATACCAACTCCGAGATCGCTCCACAGTGGGGAAAGAGCAAATCTCTAAGGGCCATTTGCTATTGTCAGCTGTCGATGTTTAGGTGCTGATGTTTTAGCCTTCGACAATGCAATAGGGAACCATGTCCTAGTTGGGGGGGGGCAGGTTAGTCAATTAACTTGATCAGGGTTGACCCTGTACCTTGACAAGAGCCTGAATTCTCTACATCAACTACTAGATTGCTGAAGGAATTGTGAGCTTCAGTGGAGACAGGAGCCTGAATCCTGTACACCAACTTCCAGACTGCTGAAGGAATTGTGAGATCTCACTGGTGACAAGAACCTGAATTTCCTACACCACCAGACTGCTGAAGGAATTCTGAGTTTGTTTCAGTACATTTCCAAGGAAGTGGGAGTTTCAGTGCATGTTCAAGGGATTATGTGTTTCAGTTCATTTTCATGGAATTGTGAGTTTCAAAGGAAGAGAAGTTTACTGTTGCTCATGCTAAGTCTGTTTTCAATGGTGCAACTAACTGCTTTGTTTAGCAAATGGCAGTCACTGTTTGTGCTGTAGAATTTCAGAGCAGTGTTAGTAGTGTAATTGCCTTTGGAACAGAAGACTGTGGATTCTACTCCCACACCATGTAGATGAGTGCTGATATTGCAGAGACCTTTTGATTGCTAATTATTTGGTGCATTTTACGGTGGGATAGGGGTTCTACACATGTTGTATGAGATGCCTAGTAACTGTGAACCAGTTGTGGGTCTGTCAGTATTATCAGCTTAACCATTTTTTAATGTAACATAGGCAATTAATTCAAGGGCAGCAGACACTGAATTTGTAGATGAAACACTAAAACATAAAGCTGTTTGCCAGTGGCAACCTCTTCATTAGTTAGAGAATTCTTTAATGTGGAATTATTCACATGACTTTTAGCTCTGCAGCAATTGTGTTTATTGACTGCTATTGGTGGATTGTAATGACAGAAGTCCGAGTGGCCTTTTATGGTTGAAATTTTCTGAAATGGGTATTTTTGTCATTACTAGTTTATACATTTTGTTTCATTGCTTACTGGAAGAATGTTCAAAACTACAAATTTATAAAACACTCTTAACAAGTGCCATATTATATAAGGAATATAATTTAGTACAATCAGGAAGGTGAATGAATCAACAAATACATGTATGCATGGCCCTAAAATGTGTGCAAGGAGCATATGGTTTGAAAACAGCCCAAAGATGAACTTAATCTTCCACTGGCCAGATGCATTTTCTTTGAATGTGGGTTTTAATGTCATTTCAATAAATGTGAGTTTCAAGGGCAGAGAAGTTTACTGCTCATGCTGTTTTCTTTGCAAGACTGCATTGTTTGTTTAGCAAATGGCTATCTGTGTTGTACTATTCTATTTCAATATCTGTAATCATTGCAGAAATAAATAACAAAACAGTATGCCCACTGACAGTGTTTACGGTGGCTGAGGAGAAATAGCCAAGTAATGGGACAATGGAATGGCTGGGGAGGGAGCTGTTTTAAGGGGTGGATAGGTGATTGCTGCAGGAGAGGCTGCTCTGCGGACCCTGATCTATTACCCTGCCTAGGGCTCCATTTGATCATGACCTGGCTCTGGGTTTGTGTCTTAAAGTAAATGAACAGATAATTCATTTAAAATGTTTACAACACTGGGTTATTTAAGGACATTTGAGCCTTTTGTTATAGCCCTGCAAGGCACACATTTAGGGAAACAGGAACATGCTGCAGTGTTAAGGGACTATTGATCCGGGGGAACAGCTTGTTCTTTTCATGGTGCAAGGTACAGAGAGCGTGATGTTACTGATTTGTAGCCAGTGCTCTGTGACATTACACGATATCACAGTGGATGTACAAGGGTGTTATGGTGGAACTACATTGGTGCAATTTGCAATAGTATAAAAAGTTATGTCTTAATTTACCCACTCCCTTGAACCTTCGTGAAAGGATTTAGAGAAATAATGAGGAAAATAATTGTTTTTTCTTGAAAGCATAGCAATGTGTATGAAAGAATGGAATTTATTTTTATTTTATTTATTTATCCTTTGTTGACCAGGCTAGTCCTACTCTTTCAGGGGAATCCCAAAGTAGTATTTACACTACTTGGGGAAATTTGGTCAAGGATCAGGAATTTTCCCTGCTTTTTCTGGTAGGTGCCATCGGATCTTTTATATCCACCTGAGCCACCATCCCAAGCAGGTAGAACCTTGGTTTAACACCTCATTCAAAGGGCAATGCACTTTGGAGTAAAGCACCCCACATATGCTTCCCTGCAGTGTTAGTTATTTATCTACACGGTGTAGGAATAAAATAGTATTCTGCACCAAAGGCTACTTGCTGTACTACTTACATTGATGCTATGTTGCTATGAATGTATGCAAGATTTAAAGTGGACTTTGGACATGTCATGTACCACGTATGGGATGATATGAAGGTACTTATGTTAAGATACTGGAACTGACTTCTATTTTTGAGCAGATAAGAAAGCTAGAGGTGATGGGGACAAAGTGCCTGAAACAAATGGTTGAATGCACACTGTGGGACAAATGATGAAATGGGGGCATTAGAGCAGAAACCAAACTAGCTCCAGTTGCAGAGAAGGTAAAAGGACAGACTATGGTAATTCAGTCATATGTACAGAAAACTAGAAGACAATCTGGTAAAGAATGTTTGGAACTGACAAGAAGACAAAAGAAAAGCTGATGAGGGCAGTCAGCAAAATGGATGGACTGTGTGACAGGTGAACTGTGACAGTTAGGCATGATTGTTGAAGGAGATGGGAAAATGGTACTGAACTGAGAGAGGTGGCGAGAATTTACATAACACTTCAATCTCATGAAGAAAATGGGGAGGGGGGGTTGATGATAAAGATAATGGTATGGTATGGTATGGCGCTGTGAAGTATAAATAAATAAAGATTTCTTTGCTGACAATTTATTTGGTAAAGTTAGATAATTACAGTTTTTAGCTCAAGTTTCTGGATCAGTTTGGTATGTTCTTGGTTTGCAAGTTTAGTACAATGAAGACAAAAGTAATAGCAGTGAATTTTAGAGACTCTCATATACTGAAGAAAAGGTTAGATTGTATGTCAGATGCCACACTGTGTGTAACTAAACCAAGTATTTGCTTTTGGGGATTGTATTAATTAGTTGAACCTCATTGTTTTCAGAGAAATCGTATTTACTTGCAAAGCCCACTCACATTTACTAGGGTACTTGATATGGTGATGCCAACTTCAGTGGAACTTGTTGCTAGGTTATTATAATATATATATGAGCTATACCATTGAAGGGGACTGTAATTTGGCATGAGTAACCAAATATCTCATCTAGGAATGCCTTGAAAGAGCTGGTGCTGCCTATAAATATGTTGTGTGCTGGGAAGGAATTACCTGCCTCTACTATCACAGACACATCACAATGATATGCATCTGAATGTATATTGCTCTTTCACATGTGTTGTCAGAGCAGTGTAAGGTGATCTTTCCACAGCCGCCACCCTTCTATTTGGCACCCCCACCTCCACCCTGCTGGTCTACTTTCCAGACTGCGCCCCCTTCTTCAAGTTCCTGGATCCACCACTGATAAACCCCTTTACTCCTGACCAAAAAGGAGAGTGACATACATGCAGATTCAGCTTAAGCCAAGAAAGCCAACAGCTGCTTCTGTCCAGTTCACCACACAGTCCAAAAAAGGCAGGGGAAAGGAGGAATGGATAGTTGAAGACAAATGAAAAGCAACAACTCAACTAGTTTATCTGAAGTTATTGTTTTCATTTGATCTTCAACCTGTGGGCTACAGTCCCTAGCTACTATAACCCTAGGAGGTCCTCATGGAACGATATTCCAGAGCACAGCTGAGCCAAAGGATGCTCTGCTCCTGGAAACGAGATCCAATTTGTAATGGGAAATAAAGGTATGCAATGAAAACCAGGTAGCAGCAGAACAAATGTCATCAATAAAAATCCTGGACCAAAAAGCTGCAGAAGTAGAGACTGATCTGGTGGAATGCACCCAGACAAGGCCCAGTGGGGACAAACCTTTGGACTGAAAGGCCAACAGTCTTTCCTAAATGAGGCTTGGAGAATGAAACAAAAAGATGATCCAATTTTCACAAATCTTTGGTTCTATGCAGATAGAAACGCAGCTGCCTGTGTACATGAAGTGCAATTTGTACCCCCCCCTCTTTTGGAAATTTGGGAAGAACACTGGCAAATTAATAACCTTGCTAATATTCGATTCAGAAGCCACCTTCAGCAAGAAAGATGGGTTGGTAGGAAGGGAAACTCTGTCTTTATGAAAGACCAAATAAGAGGGCTTAATAGATAATGCCTGAAGTTCAGAACCCTCTTGGCTGAGGTAATAACCACCAAAAAGCCCATCTTTCAAGATAAAAATTGCAAATCAACTGAGGCAGCTGGTTCAAATGGGGGAGAGACCAAGGCCTGTAACACAAAGTTTAAATCCCAAGGAAGGGTGGGGTCCTTAATTGGAGGCCGAAGAAGAAAGGTACCTTTCAAAAAGGCCTTACAGAGTTTTGATAAAGCATAGATGCTGAATTTTCTCCCAAATGGAAATTAGAGATAGCTGCCAACTGAACTTTAACAGTAGAAAAACTAGTGCCATTATTAAAAATATGGCTAAAAAATCCAGAATGGCAAGGACTGCGCTGTAAAAGGATCCAGGTCATGCTGAGAAGCCCAGATCGAAAAACGTTTCCATTTACTAGAGTAGACCTTCCTAGTAGAAGTCTTGTAGGCCACAATCAGAATCTTTTTGACAAGAGAAGAGAGCCCGGAAGTCCTGGTTATCATGGAAACTGCTGCAGCCAAGCAGTGAGCTTCAGGCTGACTAAATCCAGGTGAGGAACCCCTGATGGGTGTGTGAGCAGATCAGAACCAGATCCAGAGTCCAGGGAGGACACACTAGATGAGACCACAGAGTGGGGAACTAAACTTGATGAGGCCAGAATGGGGCAGTAAGGATGACCGAGCTCCCTAGCCATCATGCTTTCTGGATAAACTTGGGAATCAGAGGAAGAGGAGGATAAGCATACAGTAGACCGGAGGGCCAAGCATGGACTAGAGTGTCTCTGGGTTACTCCCCCGGAGGGAGGATTAAAGCGAAAAACTTGCTGCACTTCACGTTGGAAGGAGAGGCAAAGAGATCTCAGCAAGGATGACCCCACCTTAGGAAGATCCTGTCTGCTACTGACAGATTCAGAGACCTCTCATAAGGCATCAGCATAGATCTGCTGAGCCTGTCCATTAGAATGCTGGACTTCCCAGGAATGTGTGTTGCCACCAGAAAACGGTCGGAGGAGATCACCCACTACTACAAGCTCATGCCCTCATGACAGAAAGGGTAAGATCTGGTTATCCCCTGTCCATCTGGGTTGCAACTGTCCCAGGAGGAAGGGAGGCATGGAGAGCTTGCAATGCCAAAAGCACCACCCTCATCTCCAGGACATTGATATGCAGACTGGTCTCTAGGGAACACCACATGCCTTGGACTGTCTTTCCTATGCAATGTCCCCCCCCATACTTAAGCAGGGAGGCATCCATGGTCACCGTGACTGCAGGGGAAGGAAGAACAAAAGGGCGGCCCAGAAGAAAGTCTGGGGACTGAAGCCACCATAGAAGACAGTCCCGGCAAACTCGAGACAACCAAATAGGATGCAACATGGGGAGATCGAAAAGGGACCACTGAAATCCTAAGGTCCACTGGGGAACCCTCATGTGAAGGCATGTGGTTGGGAGAAGGGTAATTGTGGCTGCCATGGACCCCAATGCCTGAAGAACTATACAGGGGTAGCTGGGTCTGTAGAATGCAATGCGTGTGATGATGAAGTGATAACTTGTCTGAGGACAGAAACTTTTTGTCCTGTGAAGTATCCAGCTGTGCCTTGATGAAGTCCAATATCTGAACAGGTGCAAGATGTGACTTGGCAAGATTTATCGTGATGCCCAGGGATGGAGCTAGACGGAGAAGCAAATCCCTGGCCTGAATCAGTCGATTCCTGGAGGGCATGGAAAGGAGCAAGTTGTCCAAGCAGGGAAAGACCTGAAACCCTTGCAGCTGCAGGAGAGTGCCACTACTTCCATCACTTTGGTAAACACCCGGGGGTCAGTGGTGAGTCCAAAGGGGAGCACTCTGAACTGAAAATGATTGGCTCCCAGCAGGAAGTGAAGGAACCATCATGACTGTCTGTTCAACTTGATGTGATAGTATGCATCCTGAAGGTCCACCAAGCATATGCAGTTGTTCATCTGCAGGAAGGGCAGAACGGACTGAAGGGTGACCATCCAAAACTTTGTCTTGGCAATGGACAGGTTCAGGGTAGAAAGATCCAGAATGGGTCTTAAGTCCCCCTTTTCTTTGCACCAAAATGAACCTGGAATAAATGCCTGATCCGGACTGGTTGGGGGGGCAGGCTGAATGACTAATTTTGAGAGCAGCCTGGCAATTTCTATGGCTTCCTCCTCCCGCTGACTGGTTGGAATGTCTGGGAGGTGTTTTTGTGGAGAGGGAGGATGAACAAAGGGGATACAGTAACCTCTGGAAATGATTTGCAGCACCCAACAATCATTCGTGATGGACTCCCAGGCTGTTAGGTGCAGTGATAGACTCCCCCGACTGTCTCCAGAGATGAGAAGTCGGACAATCCCTCAGCATTGCTGAAAGTGTCTATCCGAGAATGAATCTCAAGACCCCTGGTTCTTCGGACCCCTCTGCCACGAGGGCAGCGTCTGTCATATTTCCCTCTGTCCTGGGGGATGACAAAACCTGAGCTTCCTGGGAAAACTCTGAGACTTCTGAAACCACATCTTCTTGACTCCATGCTGATTCCTTGAAAAGGACATTTGCGGAGTAGAGAAGTGGATTGCAACAGCAGACAAGGTCTTCCCATCTTTCTCACTCTGGGTCAACGTGTCATGAACAGTTTTGCCAAATAAGATGGAACCATTGTAGGGAGCATTCATGAATGACGCCTTGAAGGGCTCCATAAAATCACAAAGCTGGAGTCAGGTGTGCCGCCTAATGGCCATGCCCAACCCGGCAGCACTAGTGGCACCCTCATTTGCATGACAAAGCAGCCTCAAGGACGTGGTATAAACATCAGTTACAGTGGCCATGCGGGAGAAGAAAACCTTTTCCTCTGCCAACATGGACACTGGGATAGACTCAGCGACCTCCTTGACCAGGTCCCTCTGCAGTCTGACAACATGGGCCAAATAATTCAGTGCACATAAAGTAAAAGTGGCTGAAACGTAGGTTCGCTTCCCAAAATGATCCAGCGCCCTAGACTCCCTGTCCAGATGATGGACCAAGGAGCTCTCCTGAGCCAGCTCTTTCTTGGTGGCTGCTGCAACCACCATGACATTAACTGGAGACCCCTTAGACCAATGAGGCTTGTCTGATGGGGCACTAAGCACCTTGTCCAGGCACTTGGGAAGGGGCTCAACTGCGTCTGGCTCCTTCCAAGCCCTACTAGAAATGAGGTCCACCAAAGGATCCACAGGGGGAACACCCAGGAAGTTAAAGGTTGTGTGCTAAACACCTCCAGGAATACAGATTCATCAGGGTTGGGCTTGAGGGTAGACCACCAACCATGTTGGAGAAGGATTTCCATGATGTCCCCAAAGGAGACATCATTTGGGGGTGACCGGGGAAACCCTCTCCTTCATCCATGTCTGCATCATCAGTTAGAGACTCTGAAGGGGAGTCTAAGTGCCTACTTTTGCATGTATGCTTCTGAGAAGCCTCCTGGGGGGAACTTCAGGGAGGACTCGGAAGCTTCGGGGAATTCCTGAATAGGAACCTCCTGAGGCAGGTTGGTAGCTCTGGCCCAGAAAAATAAGGAACCAAGGGGGAATCCGAGGAAGAGTGTCAAAGCTCTTGAAGAGCCAAAAGGACCCTCTCCACCACCTCTAATGCCAAAGGAAAATGGACCCCAGGAAGCAGAGTGTCCTGAGCCAAAATGGGAGAATGCCTGACTGCTGCCCTTTGACATCAAAGGGGGAGCCAGAGCTTAGCTTCCTAGCACCAAAGCCCCGGGTGGGAAGGGATGACTTTGAGAGTCTCGCAGTTGACACCAGCCCCTCAGAGCCAACACTGAAGCTACTGCTCCAAGAGTCAGTCCACTCTGACTACATCAGAGCAGAACTATTCAAGGTAACAGTTGGATTCAAGGTGCAAGGGACCATCGATGCCAACTCCTCAACACTCTGGTACCTTGGACCCAAAGACTCCAAAGCCAAAGATCAGATTGGAGAAAGAGAAATCGGGAGGAAACTAGACTGCATGCTCATGGTCCTGGAAGAGGATGGACTCCTAGCTGGATCTGGGACAAAAGAAACTTCATCATCCTGCCCACCTCAGCTTCAGAGAGGCTGCTAGTGGACCGGACCAAAGAAGCCACCCTCCCCAGTCGAGAATGACACTGAGAGCAGGCTGAGACAGGAGACCTACCCCGGGAAGTCTACAGCTGTGGGAAAAAGTGAGGAAACTGGAGCCGAGGAGAACTCCCGCCTGGCTCAGGTTGAGATTAGGGGGAGGCTCAATAGAAGATGTCTGCTCGGGGGACTTCATTTTCTGTTTTATTGTTTCATTGAATATTGTGTTAAAATAGTACTGCATTTATCTGCTTATTTGTTCACTGAAAATTGTGAGTTCTCTCTGTGTCTGCAGTTAGTTGGTTTATTCTTCTCACTTCATTGATATTCAGTGTAGAAGTCTTAGCCTCGAGGGCTTCTCTGTGTCTTAAAGTCTTAGTCCCCTATCTCTGAAATTATTTCTGCTGAATAGTTGCATACTTGAGCTGCAACAACTTTATTACAAGCTGAGATAAGTACAAACTTGCAGTGTTATAAGATAGTGCTGTATTTTATTTTCTGTTTTACTGTTTCATTGAATATTATATTTAAAATAGTACTGCATTTATCTGCTTATTTGCTCACTGAAAAATGTGAGTTCTCTCTGTGTCGGCAGTTAGTTTTCCCCACCCACCCTCCGTGTTCTTGTTTTGGTATTAATCTTGGTAGCTTTGGAACTGACCGTCCCTCCTGCAAATTTGTGTTTGAACACTCCTCCTTGGCCCATCTCATTTGCTCACTCAACCGAGTACAGTGAGGTCATATTTTGATTTCAGACACTCCTACCATTCCCATCTCTTCAGCCCTGTCCCAGCTCTATCCTAGTCTAGTCTCATTAGCTCATCCTGCCTAATACAGAGAGAACATCTGAGTAGGCATACCCACTTAGGCCCTGAACTTGCCTGATTGAAGACTGCTGAAACAGGGCTCAGTTTTGAGGTTTTTACTGGTTAATTGTGTAATTTGTTTAAATCAGTGGGCTTGTTTTCCATTGTTATATAAAAAAAACAAATGTGAACTTTACCTGCTTTTACTGTGTTTGTGTTTCTTCCTACTTTATTACCTTATTTTGCTTTTGTCTCTTCTTAAAAGTACTCAACTGTGTTTATTCTGCTTGGTATTAGCCTGATTAAATTGTAACTGTTATTCTAAGTCTTTTGGTTAAAGAACTTGGGCTTCAGACTAGTTGTTTTACACTGAGAAGGTTTGTGGTCTGCACTGTTGTGGCAGGACAGGTAGCTTACATCCTTCTAAGTTGGGAATTGCTGACTGAAGGCTCATTGTCTGTTATTCTAAAAGTGTATTAGTCCTGGTTAAGCACTTGGGCCCAGGCCAGTTATTTTACATTAAGAAGGTTTGTGGTCTGCACTGTTGTGGGAGGAGAGGCTAGTTTCTGCCCTTCTGGGCTGGGAATTTCTGGCCAAAGGCTTACTGTGCTGGTTATATGAACTGTTTTTCTGATATTGGTGCACCTTGTCTGCTGTAGCACAGACTAGATTCAGGCCTGCTGAATCTAGCTTTGTTTGTATAACTTGAGCACTAATCCAGGCCATCTTTGTTGGAGAAGGTTCCCCTGCACCCTAGTGGCAAGAGTGTGCGGTTAGAACTTGTCTGATTCAAGAGTGCTGGAACTGGTCTCAGTTTTAAGTTTTTTACTGGTTAATTGGGTAATTTGTTTAAATCAGTTTGCTCATTTTCTATTGTTATAAAATAATTGCACTTTATTCATCTGCTTTTACTGTAATTGTGTTTCTTCTCACTTTATTACCTTATTTTGCTTGTGCTTCTTCTTAAAAGTACTCAATTGTATTATTCTGCTGCGGTTATTACTGCTTGGTAGTAGCCTGATTCAATTGTAACTGTTATTCTAAGCCTTTTGGTTTAAGCACTTGGGCTTCAGACCAGTTGTTTTATATTAAGAAGGTTTATGGAGTGCATTGTTGTGGCAGGACAGGTAGCTTACATCCTTCTAAGTTGGGAATTGCTGAATGAAGTCTCAGTGTCTGTTATTCTAAAAGCGTATTAGTTCTGGTTTAAGCACTTGGGCTTCAGGCCAGTTATTTTATATTAAGAAGGTTTGTGGTCTGCACTCTTGTGGGAGGAGAGGCTAGATCCTGCCCTTCTGAGCTGGGAATTTCTGGTTAAAGGCTTATTGTGCCGACTTATTTAAACTGTTTTTTTCTGAAATTTGTCTGCCTTGTTTTCTGTAGCCCAGAAGTTAGTAGTTTATTGGCCATTTTGGGCTAATTTCTATCTCTTTCATTTCCCTGCTATAAAAAACACATTTGAGCATTTTTTTGTGCTTGTATTCAGCTCAGTCAGTGCCTGCCAGGTGTCCTGCAGAGTTCTACAGCAGCAGAGAGACAAACGAGAGAATTTGGAGTGATTAAGTATCATTTCTCTGCGTTTTCTTGCTGTCTTTAACTAATTCCACCTAAACGCCAAGTTTTAGCATTTCTGTGATTTTAAAAAGCTTGTTTCTGCTACATATTGTACTTATTTGCTTCCTGCACTTGAACTAAGTCATTTTTGTGTTTAAATAATCTGTTTAACTGTTGTAGGTTGCACACTAAAGTGCGATAGCCATTTCTGTGCATTTAACATTTTTTTTTATTGTATCTGCTCTATTTTCTGAAAGAAAAACAAACAAAAATATATATATATACTTGTTTCCCGCCTTTCTGAACTAGTATAGTCCAGTTTTCAGGTTATTGTTGAATTCAGGGCTGTGTTACAAGTTTCTGTGTTGCCCATACCTTACTTGGATAGAAGGAAGTTTCTCTGTTCACCTGTGAGAGAGGGGAGCTTTGAGCAGCCTATCTGTCCCTGGAGGAGTGGTTTCAGCCCTGACGTTAGTAGTTTATTGGTCATTTTGGGCTAATTTCTATCTCTTTCATTTCCGTGCTATAAAAACTGCATATGTGTGGTTCTGCACGCCGGGCAGCGCCAGTTAGCTAGGGTTAAACTATTCCCAGCTCCACAAAGTCTATTCTTCAATTTTTCCCTTGGAACTAGACAAACTTTCAGCTTAAGCACTCAAACCATTCATTTCACAGCCCAGCACTTGCTCAAAATTCATAGCAAGCACTAATTAACCGTAGCACTAGACCCCCCTATACTGTCCAGAAGGACAAGGCTCTCTATTCGTTCCTACCAGCCACTCAGTAAAACAGCTAACTTTACCTATTCAGGCATGTCCAAAGGGCAGTTTCAGGTGTACTCTCCAGTCCACCTGGTGAATCTGGGTATTTTGAGGCAATGTTACAACTGCCTCATGTACACAGATAACCCTCTCCTCCTACCACCAAACACTAATATATGCGAGAGATGCAATTATACAGCCAAACTGGAGGCAAAGCTCTCACAATCCAAGACTGGAACTGGCCGTGATAAGGAGAAGGAAAATCCTTGCAACACACCACCAGTCTCACATAGACCTACTAAACCAGCACCGGCAAATAACACACATAAATATATGAAAACATACTTGGAGGCTCTAAATAAAAATCTGCAAAAGCAACAGAGACCTCCAAAGCAGACACCCAAGCAACCTCCACACCCCATCACAAACCATGAAACACATACTTTACATAATCAGTGTGCTATGCAATCATAGCCCTTAAGGCAAAATAACATACTCAACACACTAGTAATAGGCAACTCTATAGTCAGGCACAGTGATGTCCCACTAACTAGGCTGGACAAGAAGAAGGTTACAGTTAGCTGCCTGTCAGGCGCCAGGATCTGCCACATAACACAAACACTCAGGTCACTCCAGAACAAGTACAAATAAGACTCTGTCATTGTCCATGTTGGTGTGAATGATCTGAGACATACCTCCCTGGACTACATGAAAAGAGACATGGAAGAGCTCTCTGATCACGTAGCCCAAGTCGGTATGACCCTGACCCTGAGTAGCATCCTGCCCTCACCATGAATGATGCCACAATATAAAGAAAAAAATATCAATTTCAACAACTGGCTAAGTTTCTGGTGTCATTCAAAGAGGATCCACTATCTGTCTGCCTGGGATGACATGCTCGACAAGTCACATTGCTTCGCAAGAGATAGCTAGCACCTGTCACCCTTAGGCTTTTAAATACTGGCTTTTGCCGCCCCCATAGTGCCTTTTTTAGGTAAGGCTCAAAAGACAAACCCACCACCATAAATAGCACAAGTAACCAAAAACTAAGGGTAATGCTACTCAATGCCAGAAGTCTAAACCTCAAAATGCATGCACTCCAGGCACTCCTGAATGGAGAACATCGATATCTGTGCAGTAATAGAAACCTGGTTTAAGGCTCCAGGGAGCAGCCCAGCACTACCAGGCTATAACTTATACCATACTTTTCAGCCACAGAACCCAGACCGTAACACAAAAGGCAGGGGTGTATCCATATTCATCAAGGATACCCACACCTCCAGGTTAGTGGCACATCACAATGCCACAGAGATCATCCATGTGCAACTAACAACGGGCAAAACTGCAATTCAAATTGCAGCTTGCTACAGATCACCCACCATGACCTAGGACCCCCATTCCCTGTTTCTGGAGACACTGGAAAATATGAAGGTCCTACCAAATGCCCTAATACTGGGCGATTTCAATTACCCAAACATTAACTAGGAGAACTATTCAAGTACTAACTCCCTTGCCCAACGCTTCCTAGAATTTATAAACTCAAACGCCCTGGATCAACTGGTCAACACCCCCACCAGAGGTGACAACACATTGGACCTGGTCATCACCAACATGGGCGACAGGTGTTCTACACCGGACGTCAACCCCTTGCTGGTTAGATCAGACCATTGACTAATCATTCTGGATATCCACATTCTGCCCCCCCCAATCAAGGAAACCACCGTGAAAAACTTTTCAAAAGCAAACTTCACATTACTTAAGACTGAGGTGGAAAGGTTCACAGCTCCCATGCTAAAGGACAATGCTATCCAAGCTGCCAAATCCATTACAAAGGCACTCTATGAACACCTGCATGAATGCATGGATCGTGCTATCCCAAGCAAAACCAAGAATCACTCCTCCAAGAAAAGGAAACCAGTCTTGTGGACCCCTGCAATAAACAAGCTATACAATAGAAGGAGGAAACTAGTACAGAAAACAGTAAAATCCCAAGAAGGAAAGACATCCCTGATCAGTATCAGCAAGAAACTAAGATCCCTCATAAATTCACCCAAGGCTCGCTTCGAAAGAAAAATTGTCAAGGACTCCAAAGATAACCGCAAAGCGTTCTGTAGCTATGTCAAGAACCTATACTCTCAGATCTGCTCTGAGTTAGTGCAGAATGGCACAAAATACACTAAACTGACTGATATTGCCAACATTCTGGCAGACAAGTTTAGTGCAAACTTCACCTCCCTCTCACCGCCTAAGGGCCCATAACCATACCAGAAGAATGTAGATACCCAGCAATCACTGACACACAGGTTAAAACAGCCCTATCCAAAGCCAAAAACACAGCTTCAATGGGACCGGACAGAGTCCCTAGCTGTGTCTTACACAACTCCAAAATGAACTAACCCCTCACCTAAACACACTGTTCAAACTCAGCCTCTCTCTACAGGCTACGCACCCATAGAGTGGCGCACAGCAACTGTTATCCCGCTCCACAAAGGTGAAGCCACAATGGACCCCGGGAACTATCGCCCTATAAGCCTGACTAGCCTGGTCTGCAAGGCTATGGAGTGCATCATCATGGAACTCATTAACAGAGACATTGGGAACCTCGAAACATTGAACCCTACCCAGTTTGACTTTGTTAAGGGCAGATCATGCCTCCTAAACCTGGTGGATTTCTTTGAGACAGTTACCAAGGCTTTAGACGAGGGAAAAGAGGTGCACACAGCCTACCTAGACCTCACAAAGGCTTTCGACACCATTCCCCATTCTGGTATTATAGACATGCTCACCAGCCTGAACATAAACCCCTATGTCACAGGATGGGTTGCCAATTGGCTCATGGATAGAACCCACACAGTGAGAGTTACAGGCTCTAGGTCTGACTCTAAACCGATTACAAGTGGTGTCCCCCAGGGCTCAGTCCTGGGACCCCTCCTGTTTGGTATATACTTCTCAGAGGTACAGGCAAGCACAGGGGGACTATGGCTGACCAAGTTCACAGACTACTGCAAACTGGGGGCCCTAATTGACTCTCCGACTGATACAGACATCCTCCAGAAGGGTCTCACTGAAACGGATACCTGGTGTCAAAATCATGGCCTCAAGCTAAATGCCAAAAAGTGCATAGTCATCCCCTTTGGAAAATACAAAGTACCCGCGAACTACCACATACGTGGTAGTCCCCTAAATACAGAAAATGAAATAAGGGATCTGGGGACCCAAGTAGATAGTAATCTTTCCTTTGATAATCATATTGCCAAGGTGGTTAGAAAATCCTTCTATGTGGCCCACCTAATCACAAAAGGGTTCGCATCTAGAACAAAAGAGGTTATTGTGCCCCTCTACTCATCACTCATCAGACCCATCATAGAGTGCAACGCCCCATTTGGGATGTACCTTACAAGACACCTGCAACAGCTGGAAAGACCACAGAAGTACCTCATCAAGAGGATTACTGGCCTCAAGCAGATGCTATATGCAGCCCGACTGAAGAAACTCCAGCTGTACTCGGTTGCATACCACCTACTCAGAGGTGATCTCTGCCTGACATACAAGGCCATGTCCAACCCAGAATTGATGGACATGTTCCACCTAAAAAAAAACAAATTCCCAAGAGCCACATGCTCTAGGGATCTAAACCTCACCATAACGATAAATAGGACTTGCTAGAGGGATAGATTCCTGTCCCAGAGACTCCCCATGCTTTGGAACAGGATTCCAATCAACATTAGGCAGAGCTCCTCACTAACACTCTTCAAGAGAAACCTTGACGAGTGGACGGGAAACAGAAAATTTACCCCGGGGATCAGTGCAGTGGCTCTGCTGGACAGAGGCACAGGGAACTAATGGCTCTGCTGGACAGAGGCACAGGGAATTAATCTAAGGGGGCGGTGAAAGCCAACACATTCTGGCTAGGCTTACATAGGCCCTCGGGCAGATAGCTTAGTACTTACCTATGAACCTATGATCCCTTTCCTTATCACAGGCCTTTTCTCTGTTCCCAGACTTCTTAGTGGGAGTATAAGTCCCAGAAGCCAGGGCAGAGGAAAAAGAGGCCTTGGTCAGTGCAGAGAGAAGGCCTTTGAGAATCAGTTTATTCTTCCCATCGATGAGGGCACAGGGGTTGAACCCCATGTAAATCAAACAGGAGGAATCCAAGTGTGGCACCCCCAAACACACCACACACAGAGTGTGGGCATCCAAAGGAGGAAGCTTATGCCCACACTCTGCACACTTCCTGAACTCTGGCTTGGGAGACTCGGCTATGGAGACAGAAAGAAAGAAAGGAGAGTATTTTTCTTTTTTTTTTTTTAGAGACTTACTGACGCCAACACAGGGGAAAGAAAAGGGTAGGAACAGAGAAGAAAGGAATAAAAAAAGGAACTTACACCCACTTAGAACCCTGAGGAGCTTGGAGCAACTGGAACCTATGCTGTTCAAAAAGAGCGGCAAACGAGATCTGAGGGGAGGAGGGCATTATAGGTAGAGGAGGAGCTTGGATTTTGTATCCGATGCTGGAGTATATGGCCGAGTTGGATACATGCCAGACCCAAGTCCCACAGGTTGAAGATCAAATGAAAACAATAACTTCAGATCTTCTGGTAGCCTGAGATGTATTTTTCAAGTATATGGAATTGCCTAGTACCAACCTATGAACCTATGAACCTATGAACCTATGAACCTATGAACTTCAGGCCATTTCAGATATGCAACCACCACTATTAAGAATAAATTATTAATAAATGATCCTATTACATCAATGCGTGAAGCTTTTAAACATTCACCACAATACTGTCATTGATGCAGTACTTACCTTGGCACCTTCTGATCCATATGACATAGGACACAAACTCTACACACATTTCAGTCTCTTTGTTTTGTTTTAGCTACAATACTTACACTTCTAGATAGACTTTCATTATAACAATGCCAGGGTGACCTGTATGGAGCCCTTCTGATATTACATTTTGGAAGGTTTATATGGAACTCTGGTGTCCCATACCATACAATCACTGAAGGTTCATATCACCCTCTACAAAACATTTTCACATTCTCATCAGCATTTGATACAGCTGGGTAGGGCAAGCCATTCATCACAAAAACACTGAAGAACAGTTAGTTCTTGTTACATAATCAGTAAAGCCTGCTTTAAAAAGTAATGCCCTAAGAGTGTTTTTCACACAAAGCATTAGCATACTATGTGATTTATTTTGGAGTATTGCTTGAAAATTCAGATACATTAATTCTACACAGCCCATAAATTTACCATGACTTTGTAAACACTGTACTCTAACTGGTAATCATAGATAGACAATATTATTACCCATCTCTGAACACTAAATGCTGCCACGGTACACAAACTTCTGTGATCACCAAAATATGTTAATAAAGGTTTACATTTGTAACCAACTTATACCATAGATGAAATGATGGAATTTCTTTATTTCAAAAATGAAGGCAAGTGCTCCCTTCTAAATTATTTCTCCCAGGAGAAAAAAGAGTCTTTGATGCATATATAATCCATATTTCTTCTTCTGAAACCATGAAATGTTGAATCATTGCACCTATGCCATAAGCTGAGTTATCACATGCAATCGATATCAGTAACTTTTTTTAAACAGCATTAGAGACATCCAGATCCATGACCATGGTGAAAGTCTATAGTCCTTTTTATTTCCTCCTGAGGCTCGAGTCCAACACTATGAGTAAGCTAATATCTGAATGAGGCAGACAAGGCCTCCCCAGCCTAACCCCTCCCTGTAGCAGCTTGTAAGTTTAATTCAGTTGCTTTCCAAGGAAGATGCATGCATGTATCCACACAAGGCAATCCTCCTCGCTTGCAGTGCAACAAGGTCACCATTCTGACTCATAATGCTGCAAGGCTCACCCCTCTATACTCCTGTAGGTCCCGTTGCTACAAAACTCCAGACTTCCTCCATCACCAAAGGATGAGTAAGCCAGCATTAGCTTCTGCCTTTCACCATCCCTTACATGCTTCTTCTGATTTTCTGTGCTGCTAATCAAATAAGGGTCATGTGGGGCACAGTCAAGGCCTTATTTCTCTATACCACACAGCTGGGTGATAGTGGTATCTCTTGAGCATGGTGCACTAATACCTTATTGCACTTCTGAGACTCTTTATATTTTCTCAAAGCATGAAGTGCAATGTTCAGGTCATTTCCAATGGCATGACAATTATCTTTCAGCAACCTATATAGTAGTGCTAAAACTGTACTTGGATTTAGATTAAACTGTCCACAATAATTAATCAAACCAAGGGACACCTGGTGTGTGGGTAGGTGTGCACGTGTAGGTGTCTCATGGATATGTTTCACCTTCTCAGTAAAAAGAAGCATTCTGTTTTAGTCAAGAACACACCTAGACATTCTAACTGTGATTTACCAATCTCAAACTTTCATTTTTTTTAACTCTAGGTCCATAGTCTTGCAAGATATTATGTAAGTTACTGAGGTGCTGTCTGCCTCCGTGGTTCAGACAGATGGAGTCCTGAAAGTGACCCACATGACCAAGGTTTAATTAGTGGTATCTGTATTGGAGTAGGCAGGCAGGAAGTGATAGGAATTAAGGGATGTAACCCGTTCAACCCCCAAGAGAGAGATGGGAAGAGGGTGTGCACTCTGGGGCAAAGTGGGTGCTTCAATTTCCCTGATGGAGACTGGAGAGGCACCTCCCATGCTTTGAGGAGTGGGGTGAGGCCGCATAAAGGGATGTCCTTTGCTGATGGCCCATTGCACATTCTCAACCCTGCACTATGAGTATGACTGGAGAGATTAGGGCTGTAATTGCAAAAAAAAACCTGTAAAACACCTCCCATAGCTGTTTGAATGATGGCCCTTCCTGGTCAACCCATGCTCCACTCACGGGGAACAAATGGGCTAACTGGCCATGAGGGAACTAATATGAAATAATTCCACCACGTAGATAAAGCTGGTGTACTAAAACATCAATTAAAATAAAACACAGTGTAAAGTAAACCAGCACCAAGACACTCGATATTTAAACAGCAAGCTATAATAAATTTTCTGCTGTTTACGTATCGAGTGTTGTGGTGTTGGTTTACTTCACACTTTGTTTTATTTTGCAAGAGGGGACTAATGACAGACAAGCAGTGGGGGAAAAGTGAGCAAAAAGAAAACTTACTAAGGTGTTTTGTTTTTGCCTGTCTAGAAATCTGCAAATTATCCACATAAGCAGCTACATTCAAATCATTTAATAAATTTTTTTCTTCATCATTAAAAAAGCAGATACACAATTCACATAAAACAGCAATCTGTAATACTCCAACAGAACTCTATACACAGAAATTTTGACATACTTTTAGAATCATCAATTAGTAAGTGTTGATAAGCAGTGGTTTCATTTATTTTATTAAACACAGTTCCATCACATAGCATGGCTAGCAACTCTTGCACGTGAAGGAGCAGCTATGTCTTTGCTTGTTGCACCGTGAATAGTTTAGTGGTTATTCTGTAGCCACAATTTATATGGCATTACTTCTATATATAAAGAAATAATCAGAGCTGCCCATTCTTTATGCCCCTCTAGACTAATACCTTCTTTCAAACTCTTATCTGCTCTTTCTTTCAATGCAAATGGTAGATGTAGATTTAAAGAAAATTTTGATGCAGCATTCTGCTTCTTCAAATCGGTGTTTAACATCAGGTTGTGTTCTGGGTTCTTCACCAAACACTTTCTTATCCAAATTAAGTACTTCTTGCAGTGGAGTAATATCAACTAACACAGTAAAACTAACAAATTTGTTCCCTGTTTAATTTCTGCAACCAGTTCCTTCCATACAGTAATGGTCAGAAGGGAGTGCCAGGGGACTGGGCTCAAGTAACTACATCAGTTTGTAATTCCTAATCTTCAGGGAAGGTAAGCACTTTGTAGGCCATTTCAAATATCCTTTCATAAATTTTAAGACAGCACAAAAAAAAAATGTTCCTCACCGATTATCAGTTCCCCAGAAGTCTGTATTACATTTACTCAGACATCAGTGTTTTTTTACTCTTTGACGCCTTGCAACTGACTATCAGCTGCCCCAGGACCTCGCCTTGTCCACAGGGAGGACGGCGCTCTCCTTCCTCCAAAGGGCTAAATCTAACCCATGCTCAGGGATGTTGAGGAGATCAGGGTACCTGGGGCAGTATCAGATTGCTACTGAGGAGTGTTTTTTCAATGCCCTAACTTTCTCTTCTATTTTGCACATACTTGCGTGTCCAGGTGCAGCCATGCAATGGGAAATGATGACAGACTGTTTTACTTCCATGGCAACACAGGCACTGCTGCTAACACACTATGGACAAAACTTTCAACACATCCCCAGTCTCCATAAGGGATCACCCATGAGGCATGTCCAAGTGTAAGCCCTCCCCACTAGATTGAGCATGCCCCTCCTCCCCTTTCCAATGCCTCAAACACCTGAGCCACTGATCAAACCCAGGTTGCATAGGACATAGTCAGGGCTTAATCCCTTTACATAACAGAACTGGAGAGAAGTCAAACAGAAACTTACCAATACATAAAGGAAGTTCTTGACCCAGCTCAGATATGACAGCATTAGCATCTCAGATGGAATGTGATATTTTTAGAATCACAAGACTTTCAACTTCTGGTTCAATTTTGGCCACAAGTTCTGTGATCCAAGTAGCTTGTGTTTAGCTGCCATTTGTTACCCTTTGCCCCTCCAGAACTTCCCATACAAACTGTAGTGTGTCAGGAGGTGCAAAAGAGAGCAACTGGATACCTTTCTGCGGAGTGAGGGGGGCAGTATTTAACATTCCAAATGATGAACAGTGGACTGCATCAATCAGAATAGCAAATGTAACTTCTCTGTGGCACCTCAAGTTATATGGGCTATATTCAACCAAAAATATAATGACCAGCCAGCCAGCTTCCACAGCTTCAGGGCACCTTGCACACACACGTATCATTAGGCAGCTCAAGCTGAGCTGCCTAGAAAGACAAGTTTGTGTGCCAAGTCCTTCAGACCTTTCATGCCAAATAAGAGAGAAAGGTTGACCCCTGAGAAGATATATGTAGGACTAAAAATAATCACACACACATACACACACACACACGTACATATATATATATATATATATATATATATATATATATATATATGCGTGTGTGTGAGTGTGTGTGTGTGCGTGTGTGTGTGTATGTCTGGGTACATATATACATATATAGATGTGTATGTGTGTGTGTGTGTGTGTGTGTGTGTGTGTGTGTGTGTGTGTGTGTGTGTGTGTGTGTGTGCATTTATATATCTATATATATATATATATATATATATATATATATATATATATATGTATATATACATATATATATCTACTTTGATTCATTGAAAACTCATTTCACTAAATTTCAAAACACTCGCTCCAAATCACTGAAAGCTCAAATCACCGAAAACTCATTTCACTGAATGTAAGTACTGTTGGGCAAATAAAACGTATATGCCCTTTTCCCCACTCTAGTGTGATCCTGGAGTTAGTATATATAGCTGAAGGGGGTGGGGGGCAGATCGTAACCCCCCCATCTACTTTTGGTTTTATATTGTTAGCTTTCAGTGAAATGAGATTCATAAATATAAAAGATAAGTAGGTGGGAGGCTAACACCCCACACACACCCCAGTGTGTAAGTATGTATAAATTTACACACTCTGGCACAACAGCATATTAAAAAACTATGGGGGATGAAGGGAGGGAACAGCTGCTGTATCAGTGATAATTCTTGCATCTACTGTTATGGTAAGGTTACTTACATAACTGTATTATGTTCATCACATTGATCACTGCTGCAGTAACCTAAGTTATATGGGTAGATTACCCCACCTTACATCATTTGGGAGGTGGAAGAGGAGGGGTCCAAGAGCCCCTGGAGAATGGTCTGTATTTGCATACGTATTCGCTATGGGTGTAGCCACTGCTACTCCTTTACTTTGCTTATATAAACAATCTTGAAATAAAAAGAATACATATGTGAATACTGTCATGTTCCCATGGGAAAAACAATATATTTTATCAGAGAATATAAACCTAGGTGGCGACCCCTAACCGGGAAAAGCCAAAAGAAGAAGAAGAAGATTACAAACATATTCTTTTTTTACAAGACATCTGTAGATGATCTCGGTAGTCTATCAACTTCAGATGAATTTTTTTAATTATATTCATGGAACTACTCATTTGTTTAAGTTTTAAGAAAACTGTTCATGAGACCTGCATTGATTTCTTGGACATTACACTTGTCAAGGATGAACATGGTAAATTGGATACAACACTATATAAGAAAGAGGTAAAACATAATACATGTTTTTACAGAAAAAGTATGCACCCTCCTTTTGTATTTAATTATATTGTAAAGAAATCATATGGTACCTACAGCAAGATTAAATATGCTTGACACTAATATGCACACTCAAATGGACAAGTTATCTGTAGATTTTACACAAAGGGGTTATGATAGATAGAAGGATAATCGTATAAAACATGCAGTGATTAACAGCAGAAGTGCTACAGCTACAACTATTTTTTTCTGAGAGTAATTCTACTGTTAAAAGAAGAATGAATGGCTGTAGGTGTATGTTTACCCATAACAGGAATGCATACACCATTAAGAACATTATTAGTAAATACTGGCCGTTAGTATCTCAGATACCTGAATTTAAGGATACACTAGACAGTGCTCCCTCTTTGGCTATAAAAGATGTTATAATTTAAAGGACAAGTTATGTTATAAAGTGCAACCAAAGGTTTTAGCTAATTGTTTTAGCATTAAAGTTGGCACATATAACTGTAATACAATGCATATTTTGTTCTTATATTAACACAGATAAATTTATATAACATCCAGTGTTTGGCACAAAATTTAACTTGAATGCTTATGGAACTTGTGATACAGGAATTTAGTTGATTTAGCTAAGTGTGTGGCATGTGAAGCCTACTATGTTAACCAAGATGAACAGCAAGTTGAGAGAACAGATAAGTAGTCATGTTTCTGAAATAAATAGAAAAGAATTGCACTAATGCATTTTAGAAGCACATTAGTTAAACAAATTCTTCCCACTCTTTCAAGTTCTTGATTCTTCAAGTCATATACAAATGCCTGAGAGGTGGTGATTAATCTAATATGACTGAGAATGTGGAATTCTAATGCAATATTAAAGAGTTTTTTTATACTGAACACATTGTTTCTCTGAAAAAATTTATTTGGCTAGTTCTCTTGTGAGTAGATCCATTCTGTGAGGGGGCTTGTGGTAAATGACCCTCACCATTTTCAAATGAAAGGACAACCACTGTTGCTAGCACCAGAAGGAAGTCACCACAATGATCATTGGTGATTCAAACTTCCAAGATGGCTGCACACTGACCAACAACTTACTTTCAACTTTCCCAGTGACAATAAAAGAAACTGCGAAATAAGAGCTAGTAATTCTGCCAGCGTGAGTAAAATTCAGTTACTGACTAGTAAATACACAGCATGGAAGCCAGTAAAGGAGACATTTACAGAACCTGAAATAAAATCAACTAGAAAAGGAGAAGAGAAAACACTGACTGGGAAGAATCCTGCATTTGTTCAGCAAAAAAGCAGTTCACACTTCAACTTTAATACAAAAGATAGCTTCCAGTAAAAGGGAAAATAAATCAAAAGTACTCAAAGGTGAATAAAACCAAGGATACATTGAATGAATCAACTCAAATAACAAAATGCTGGAAAAATATAAGCTTTAACTAGCTATTCAGATTAACTGATACAACTGCAAAAATCAGAAATTAAATTGAATGAAGGTTGGCTGAGTATGAGACTTCTCAAGAAGAGATGTTTCAAAAAGTTGGTTGAATGAGAAGACAAAGCACATAAGGAAATCTGAAATTTTCCACTGTACCAAAGATACTGGAAGGAAAAGACTGTATTAATTTTATGGAAGCACAAATAAGCAACTGGACTGGTTTGCCACTGTAAGATTTATTAACTGAAAAGGCACATAGAGAGCATGCTCCAAACCTGGCCACGAGAAAGCAGCTAACACCTGAATTAGTAATGATGCAGTCATACCAGTAGAAAGAGTTGACCCTGACAAAATTGTGGAATAAGGGAAAGTATTAAAAGCTAGAGAAAGTGGAGTATATGTGAAAAATGATTATTCATAGTACAGTACACCAAGCAGAGCAGATGCAATTTTATCCCAGCAATCAGGGAATTTGAGAAGCAGGTGTAAGATTCAATCTGCTGTATCCAGCTGTCTTCAGAATATTTTTTCCTGGAGAATCAAAGTCATTTCTTGATGCAAAACAAGCTAAACAAGCTAAGGAGAAAATACAAACGTTTATCCAACAAAAAAAAAAAATGATCCACCAAACAGAAGGGAACTCTGCTTCTCCTTCTTCTGACAATAAAGCTCATAGAGAGACTGCCAGTAAAACTTTTTCCAATGTTTCAAAGGAAAATGACTGACAGATATAAAAAAGCAGAGATGACTAGAAAAGTAAAGAGTACCCTGGTATTAAAACAGAGCCCAATGTTGGCAGATGAAGATGAATAGGAAGAAGACCTGTAACACTGAAATTAGTGAATACATGTGAAATTATAAAGCAATCACATTTATGAAATATGGCTTTGCAAGAAAAAGTGCCTGAGAAAGAATGGACTTTTGTTGTTGACTTTGTTAAACTTGTGAGTGGACTGTAAAGTAAATGATCCACTTTATGTCATTAATGTTTAAAAGGATACGAAAAAAGTAGCTAAGTAAAATGATTTATGTTCTTCCTAGTACTTCTATAAAATATTTCTTGATATAAGCAGCATGTTATATAGTAAAGCCATTTTATGTAGTACGTATTCAGGCATATTTTAAATGTGGGAGTTAGTCTTTTTGGTGACTGCAGTATGTGCTAAAGATATTACAGTAAATAAGTACTTTTTAGTTCTAAGAAATATAGGCTTTATAGTGTAAAAAGCGAATGGTAGACCAAAGCAAGTTTAAGTTAATATGCTGTAATCTTGGGCTGTTGGAGTGGGGGTAGAGTATAAAAGTACACTAATTATATGTAGAGTTCAGATGTTTTCTCTGATTTTTTCAAACGGGAATATCTGGATTAATGCCCTTGACTTAATCTAAAAATAAGTGTTTTCTGTAAGCAAGTAGTCTTGAAAAATAAGAAAATGATGAAAGCCATGAGAAGTGCCTAGGTTCTCAGATATGCAATGATATTAGCTCGTTTTTGTCCCTTTAACAAATGTTCATTGGGAGTTAAGAAGGCAGTTGTACATTCTGTTCTGAGTGAAACTGATAAAGATTCTTGCATTTATCTGTAGAATTGTTGGCTTTTTTTCTCATTGCTGACTACATTTTCATGGAGAAAAGCTATCTGCAGGCGTAAGCAATTAATCCTAAGAGATCTGAGCATACTTTGTTGAGGGAAATGAAAAATTTAAATGTACAGGAGCAAGACAGTTCAGTAAAAATAAAATTTGAAATTACTGGAACTGTATAAGAGATAGCAGATTCCCTAGCACCCTTAATAATTTAATGCATTTAATAGAATGGTGTATAATTTGGTTGTATTTAAAGATTGCCAGTGCACTTTTTAGGGCTAAAAGTTAATGTTTTCTGAAAGCATACTAATGTTTTTTTTTCACAACTGGGAGGGAATAGAGATGAGAACAAACACTAATCAGAGTAAGTAGGATCACAGGCTGTAACATGGGGTTTTCATTAAAACAAATAGTCTTGAAAAACGTGACAAAGATTCAAATGGAGATGACAAGAAACAAGTGTATAAAAGATCAGCCTGCCAAACATTAGTGTAAAAATGTCATGTATAACAGGTGAGAACAATAACTTCTTATCGTAATGTCTATGCTATCCTTATTATCTTAAAAGGTAAATGATCTTAGAGGTATAGGGAAAAAGGTAGAATGCAGAGTAAAACAGCAATGCTGCAGAAGACGTTTCAAAAGAAATGAGCATGTGAATTTAATAAAGAATGGATTTCAGAACAGATATTGAGCAGAATATCAGAAACAAAAGAAGATGGGAGTAATTATACTAGTTGCCAGAGGAGCTCCAATAGTGGTAGAAGACAAAGGGGTAATAATTGTAAATTTGTGGTAGTAAGGGGCTATTGGCAAGTGAGGAAGATTATGTTGGCATGTACGTATATTCCACAAAAAAATGTTATTATGGAGCTTAAGAAATTTTGGGGAGAAATAAACAGCTTTCAGCAAGGAATCTTATTTATAAGTGGGGACTGGAACTTTTTTTTGTAACAGTGAGGATGTATCTGGGGGACCTAAAATGAAAATATAATAAAAGAGGGCAGATTAATGAAGACATTTATAAAATATCTGACATGGAAGATGTAAATTCAGTAGTAGGAACTCAGAGACAGACTTTATATATTATTCCTTAAGGTACAATAACTGGGCTAGACTAGATAGAAATTATATTTCATAGGAATATGTGCATTTAATTGAATGCTTCAACACACATCCAATAACTATTTCAGATTATGGACCAATAAAACTATGATAAAAATGCAGGGTAATTAAGTAAAAATGAGACACTGGTCCCTTCCCACCTACCTGTTAAAAAAGCGGAATTTAAGGAATGGGTAGTGGAAATTATTTATGAGTTATTATGGAAGACAATTTTTTTCAGAAGTTATACGCAGTGACTGGGATAAAATGAAAATTGAATTTAAAAATAGGGTAGATATAAAAGAAAAGGAGATATGGTTAAGAAGTAATAGGAATTATTTAGAGGGGATGACAAAGGCTGAAGTATTGCAAAATTAGGGAATCTCACAGAACAAGAAGAGGTGCAACTGCAGGCTGCTACAGAGAATATAATGGGGTATCTGGATAATACATATGAGTTTAGAAAAATTGCTGTTAAGACCTATTTTTAATTATAACTCTGGAGTATAAAAACTTTTAGCATAATGACTTAGGCAAAAGAATATAGAAAGGGATGTTGCCAATCTTAAAGAGCCTGTAACAAGAAAAATAACTAGAGATCCTGTACAAGTATTAGAAATATTTTAGAAATTTTATGAAAATTTGTACAAAGCAGAGAAATGTGGAAATAAAAAAAAAGCACAAATTGGAATATTTATGGAAGGCTTAAGCATGCCAAAGTTAGAGGTAGATGAAGTTCAACAATTAAAAGTTTAAGATAGGAAGATATGAGATAAAATGATGAGGTGTAATCAATCTGCAGGAAAGTCTCTAGGAACAGATGATATTCACATGGAAATTTGGAAGTTATGAGGGAGGAAAGTGACAAGTATCTGGAATGTTTTGTTTAACACTATTTTAAAAGGAGGAGAAGTACCAACATCTTAGAAGAAAACTGTGGTGGCTATAATACCTAAAGATAGAAAAGACCCATTAGACCCAACTTCATGTAGACCCATGTCAATTTTAAACCATGATAATAAAATGTTTATACCTAAAAAAAATGGAAAAGGTGCTGCCAAAATTGACAGATATTGAGCAGTGTGGCTTTGTGGAGGGGAGGCAGATTTTTGACAACATTAAAAGAACAATGATGATTGAGAGAGAATCAGAATACTGTATAAGAAAATATTGTTGTCGTTGGTGGGTCTTGATGCAGAGAAAGTATTCAACAGAGTAAGTTGGGATTTTTTGTAGGGCAATGGAAGCATTTGCATTCCCCGGTACAATCAGGTTAATTAGGAGGATATATAAGGGTCAAAGGCATAAATTAAAGTGGGATGATTCCTCTCTGATAAGTTGTGTCTGAACAGAGGAACCAGACAGGGGTGCCCTCTTTCCCATTTATTTGTTGTATATTTAGAGCCATGAGGAAAGAAAATAAGGGACTCAGAAATTCAAGGATATAACTAGTATGGTAATCTGGAAAATTTTGCTTTCTTTTCCAGATGATATTATTCTGTATCTGATAAATCTAGAAAAATACATCTCAGTGTTCTGGAACATTTTGAGACAGTTTCAAGAATTCAGCATATAAAATTAATGAAGATAAATGTATTTATTTATTTATTGACATTTGATGACTGGGAAAGTCCAACTGGGTAGGAGCCCCTTTTCAGCAAAGGCCTGAGGAGAAAAGCACCAAAGTATTACAAAACATTTTATGAATTTTATAATCTTTAAAAATAATACAAAAAAAACTACAGTTTAAAATAATTATACCAAATTATATGTAATATGAAAATATTAGTTGAGTAGACACAAGTTATATGACAATGATTTAATATTTAGAGATAATTTGGCCATTTTCAAATTAAAGATAAGTTAGTATAGTACAAACAGAAATTGTAAAATGAAGTAAGAGAAAAACAGGCTTATGGTATATTTAGTGAGAAAGCCAGGGAACAGAAATTGATAGAAGGAAGCGAGTGAAGAAGGAAGAGTAAGAAGGTGTAAGGTTTGAATAGATATGTGTTCCTTTAGGGATATAGTTTATATTGAGCAGGAACATAGCCAGCTTTTGGCCAGAAAGTCTTTCAGAATAGTTTTGAAGGTTGGGAGGGAGAGTACTGACCTGATGGACACAAGTAAGAACTTCTAGACCTTAGCAACATGGTATGAGTACATCTAATGTGCAGCAGATTTGATAGGTTTGTGGACTATATGTACCCACACATGAATTGGTTCAGCAATACCAATATCTATGCAGACATGATAAAATTAAGTTTTTAGAAGTATGGATTAAAAAGGATTCTGCTGTGTCAGCTAAGGATATGTGGGAATAGACTAAACAAATGATAATTCAAAAACTGAGAAACTGCAAACTCTTGTTCACAGATATTGATAGTAAGATAGAAGCAGTGCAAATGTTTTAGACTCTAGTATTATATACAGGCCAGGCATATTTTTATCAACCAGAGGAGAGGTTGTGGACAATATTTAATAAAGAGTTGAAAGAAAGTGTCTGGGACAGTAAGAGGGCAAGGGTTAGGTGGAATAAGCTGATCTTTCCAATAGGTGGTTTAGGATTAACCAGTTTGAAGGGATATTTTAGAGCTGCACCACAAGGGCTCATATATATAACACAAGCAGAAAGTTATAATTCAAAGTGGAAAGGAATGATGATGAAGTGGGGGGGAAACTCATGAAATAAGGAGAGAGTGGAATTCTGGATGCAAATCCTTAGGGAGAATGACAACAGACATGCAGAATTCATAAAGTAGCAGAAAGTTTTCTATGAACTAAGCCAACATGAGAATAGCTAAAGAAGATTTTGCCAATAAAGATGACTGCAAGAAGGAGTCCAAAGAATAGGCATGAGGGGCTGGAATTCACTGGAGAAATGTGGCAAAGGAACAAATGTATTTAAAGCAAATAACTAGAGAGGGAAGGGTAACAGAACATGATGAGGCCAAGAAGATATATGGACTGCAGGGTAGAGACTCCCTACCCTACCAAGGGCTGATATCAGAGTATAGGAAAAGAGATCATGGAATCCTAAGTGATAGACCTGTCCGGTAGATTTTTAGTTGAATCTAGAACAGAAGAAGCTGATGATAAAAAAGGGATAATTAGTAGGGCATATAAAATACTGCACAATAACTATAAGAATCAATAAGATGAGGTTAGAAAAGATTGAGAAGAAAGACTGGATAAGCAATTTTCAAGGGAACAATGAGAGGACACATATAGGACTCTCAAGTATGCAACAAAATCTAGAAAAGTTTAGGATGCTTGCTTGGAAGTGTTTACATAGGTATTTGCATACCCAAAGCAGCCTTAAATAATTTTTCCTCAGGTAGATGGCAAATGTTGGAGGTGTGATGGGGGATGAAAGAGTTAACTAGCAACATATGTTTGGGGAGTGTAATGACTTGGCAGATTTTAAAAATTCACTACATAGTACTCTGTCAGAAATATTAGGTGAGCAAATGAGTGTAACTACGGAAATTATTCTTTTGATCTAGGACACAGGATCTAAATTGTCTAGACATAGTGAGTCCTTTTTAAGTGTAATTCTGCTGGCTGCAGAAAAAAGGCAAATGGAAATCAAAGTCTAAAACAACTGTATTTGAAGTACTGAATATTGTAACCAAGATAAAAGAACTTGAAGTGGTATCTTTAGAAAAGGAAAAGAGCAAATTACACAGAAATAAATGGAAGTTGTGAAAACAATGCAGAATAATGCTCAGGTGGAGGAGTGAGGTTTAAAGACAGGGACTGAGCAATTTATGAAATGCTGGAGTGACAATAGTTATAAAAAAGAACATATGAGATGTATAATAAATGTTAACATGTTTTATTTTTCATTTATATTAATGTATGTTTGCCTGTATCTTAAGTGATAATTCAATAAAGGTTTTAAAAATATATCTTGGGGATTCCTTCTGAATCTTCAGAAGTACCCTTAAAGCATACATTATCATTCCTGTCCAAAGAAAGGCAAATGCACCTTTTTTCTAGGCCTTCTTGCATGGAATCTTTATTCCTGGGACAGACTTTTTCCCAAATGAGTTGTTCAGAGGGGAGGCAAAGAAGTCTATGTGAACAACCCACAGATGTTTCAGTTCTTTTAAGGCCCCCTGACAGTTTCCATTCGTGAGGGTCTGACTTCTTCCTGCTCAGCTTATCTGCCACATAATTTCAGTCTAATGAAATGTAGGCTCCCTATATTGTGTGATTGTGCTGTAAAGCTATATTACAAGTGAACATGGCTAGTCTGCATATCTGGTAAGACCTTGAGCCCCATTGCTTGTTGATCTACCACATGACTGTGGTATAGTCTGTAACAACTTGAAGAGGTCCAGATGACCAAAGCTGATTCAGATTGTTGAGTGTGTTCATTAGAGCAAGTGTCTCTTATGTTTGCATCTGTCCTTGTTGTCCCAGATACCTTACACTATTATCCCTCTTGACACTGCTCCTCAAGCAAAGTCCAAAGTGTCTGTGCTTTCTGACTGCTTTGGAGCAGGGGAAAAAGGGGGGGGGCTCTAGATTTAGGAATATCTGCTGTGTCCATCGAGTGATTTTTCTTCTGACAAATCCCAAAACTGGGACTTTGAAAAGATAAATATTGCTGGTGATGGGACCAAAGATACTTCTGATATCATTGTAGCTTTTTTATGTGGAGGCTTGCCAGGGAATCATAAGAATCATACATGTCATGAGACCCAAACTCCAGCGGTATTTCCTTCCAGATACTGACGTCTGAGTGGAAAACCCTTGAAACAGATCTAGATAGAGATTTGTGGAAGTCAAGCTCTTTAAACTGAGATGTCTAGCAGACAATTCAGGAACACTATCCTGTGTGATGGGATCAAAAGTGACTTTTGCATGTTCTGTTGTAATCCCAGCTTGTGCAAGAAATCTCTCACCCAAGACTTATCACACTTTGAAAAAGACTCTACAAAGATAAGCAAGTAGTCTAAATATTTAAAACTGTGGGTACTCTGCAATGACCAATAACTGGAACTAGACACTTTGTGAATACACTTGGTGCAGGGAATAGTCCAAAGGGTAAGGCATAGAAGTGACAATATGATCCAGACACACAGAACTTTAAGAAACATATGAAGTCTGGATGAATAGAGATATGATAAGCATATTTTAAATCTATTGTCACTAGAAAACTTAAATGAGGAAGAAGAGGTAACAGGTTATGAAGTGACAGCATTTTGAACGTGGCAATATCACAAACTGATTTAGAAATGAAAGATCCAGATCTGGTCTTCGGGATGGACAAACTACCTCTATTACTCCATGAGACAACACAAGTTGAAGGTCAGAAGGAATAGAAGCGTTTGGTGTGGTAGATGAGGAATTTCTCCCTGAAAGGGAGGAATTTCCTCCCACTACCATTTTTAAACCCGATGAATAATATACAGAACCCTTTTGTCAAATTGTCTATTGCCAAAGAGAGAAATGGGGAGTCAGACTTTCTGGAAGGGATACGGGACAAGGGTGGGTGAGACATTGTCCCTTAAATAGTTATTCTGGCCTATATGACTGTCCTTTGTTTTGTGAGGCTTTTGGAAGCCCTTGCCATTGCCTTTTAAATGTCTGCTTACCTGCATTTTGCTAACAATGCTTATTTTGTTTCTTGCCATAACTGGATTTAGAAAAGGAGGTCTGCAAAATATGAGAGATTTCTTTAATCAGTTTACCCCTCTCATCACATTTTTGATAAGTTCTGTAGCACAGGGTGCAAAAATTAACTCTCTGTCCAAAGGGGAATTTAAAATTTCATTTTTAACATCTTCTGCGAGGTTCTAAGAAGGCAGCCAAAAACCTCCTCAATAGCGTACCAGTGGCCATAGCCCAGGCAGAAGTATCTACAGAATCATAAACATACTTTAAACATTGAGTTGTGACCTGTAAAATAGAAGAAACTATACTGTTCAGCATACATTCTTCCTCACTAAAAAGAACTGCAGGCAAAACATTCTTCAGACTTTCACAATTTGTCAGAATAAAGACTTTCACAATTAGTCAGAATAAATTTTAGCATATGAGCCTGACAATTAAAAGTTCTGAAAATTAAAGGTGCAAGAGCTTATGCTTTTTTTCCATACTTATCAATTATTTCACCATCCATGTCAGTAAGGGGAGGATTGAAATTAACTAAATGTTTAGCAGCAGTAGGATTAGCTAAAGCTACAGCTGCAGGGTCAGGTTTGGTATGAATGTATAATAATTTGAAAGACTGAGGTACCTTATATAATCTATCTGTTTTTTAGGGGGCAGTCTTGGCAGATAACCCTGCATCTGTCCCTTTATCTTCCCGTCCAGATTCAGAATCTTGAATCTCTTCAGGAAAAGAGGAATCCTTTTTTCTTGTACCAGAAATTACCTTGTAAGAGGGATCAATAGACTGAATTAGTCCCTAAGCCAGACCTAATAAACTATCCTGTTTAGGAAAATTTGAGTAAGTGCATACACATGTTTAGTTTTCTGTTTCTTTTTGACTGGAAAATTGGGACCAACAGGTTTGTTAATGGTAGCAGCAACTTCCCCAAGGATGAGCATAACATTCTGACTTAACAGGGAAGACTTCTCCATTGACCAACAAGAATGACTCTCCTTTGCCCAGTGAGGGGACACCTACAGTCATGTAGGATGTGGCTAACCCCTAGTCCATGGTGGCTGTAGGTGCTACACCAGAGGGATCGGAGAGGAAAAGATGAATGGTCTGAGGAACCAGCTTTGGCCACAGCAGTCACCACCTTTGGCTGAGGCAAACTGCTAGCCTACTGTGGTGGCAAGGGCTACTTGCTTAATTTTCTGTTTGTGGCTATAAGAACAACTAACCATGGCACAGACAGTTTGCGCCATCATCAAGCCGAAAATGGTACTGCTTTCCCAGGGGAAACTAAGCAGCACAAGCTGGTAAAAGTTCACTTTTCCCAGTTAATATGTCTTGCCTGCCCCAAAAAAGTAAAATAAACACATTTTTCCCATAGACAAAATAATTTGAAATATTTTAACAACTTTTAAACTGACAGAAAAAAAGTGTTCTCACATTTAAAGCTCAAGTAATGGCTTGGGTGCTTCGAAGGTGTCCTGAAGCTTTGAAAGCTGGCCGGATGTTATATCCTTGGCAGGATATAATGAATATAGCTTAGGCTATGGTTGTAGTGATCAATATAATAAAATACAGTTGTGTAAAACATTACCATAACAGTAGATGTCCTTCTCTTCACTGTTGCAGTATTCCTCACAAAAGAGATTCCTTGCCTTGGATAGCCCAACATCCAGCTGGTCTACCAAAGCCTTTGGATTTTATAAATGACATACCTCATGTGTATGCTCCCTACTCAAGGCGAAGGGCATAAAGGTGACATATGGATGTACATACCTCAGAAGTGAATAGCCCCAGGAGGAGCAGCAGTCCTAGGAAGTATGAGGGACATTTTTATCCAGAAGGAAAAAAAGGAAAAGAGTAGAACAGAAGGGGAGGAGGGAGGGAGTGAATACTGCAACAATGAAGAGAGAAGGACATCTACTATTGTGACAAGATTTTACACAACTGTAGTATGTCCTTCCATATCACTGTTACAGCATTCTTCATGAAAGGGAGAGTACAAAAGCTCAAGAGGAAACCTGGAAGGAGGAAGGCCCAGAAGAGCCCTCAGGAAAGCCATGCAGGATAACTCTGGCTCTGGAAACAACATACAATTTGTAATGCTTAGTAAAGGTATGGAGAGAGGTCCAAGTAGCAGCCTCAATGGAACAAGTATCTAATCCTTTGAAAAAAGTACCAGAGGAAGCCATGGTCCTGGTGGAATGAGCTTCTAGAGAGGCAGAAATTATCTTCCCATAAAAGGAGTAACAAAAGGAAATTAGCCTTAGAGATCCATGAATAAATGGTTTGCTTAGAAATAGCCAAACCTACAGATCTAGGATGAAAGGAAACAAAAAGTTGCTCAGACTTGCAAATGTCCTTAGTTTTATCCAAATAATATCTGAGCTGACTATCCAAATCCAGCATTTGAAGAATCTTCTCACTAGCAGACAGCAGACAAGGAAAAAAGGAGGACAAATTAATGCAATGATAAAGAGACAATTCATTAACCACACTGGGCATAAAAGAAGGATTAGTACGAACACACACCGTGTCCCTATGAAAAACTAAAAAAGGAGTGACATCCATAAGAGCCTGGAGTTCAGACACTCTCTTAGCTGAAGTACAGGTCAAAAAAAGAACAGTCTTCCATATACAATGTTGTATGGAAGCTGAAGCTGCAGGCTCAAAAGGAGTCTGAATCAATTTTTCAGGAACAAAATGAAGGTTCCAGCAAGGTGGAATAGGCTTCCTGGGAGATCTGTGTCTGATATGAAGAGTGTCTTTAAGAAATTGCTTGACTTCAAATCTAGAGGCTACAGGAGGAGTTAAAGGCAGACAAGCAGAAATAGCTGTAAGGTGAGCTTTAACAGAAGAGTATGCTAGCCCAGCATGGAGCAATTCTCACAGAGAACCTGATGGACCTCCACAGAAAGTGGATCCCAGTTACGAGCAAGGCACCAAAGAGAACATATCTTCCATTCAGGCATATAAGATTTCCTGGTAGCAGGTTTCCTGGCCTCCTGCAGAACTCTATGAATGTCTTCAGAAAAAAGGTGCTTAAAAGGGACCAAAACCCTTTCACCCAAAATGTCAAAGAGTGGACAAATGATGATTGATGACAGACCCTTTGTCTTGTGTGAGCAGGTCCACCCTTTGAAGTAAATTGTGGTGACTGTCCCGGGCTAGGTGCAGAAGAAGAAGAGGGAACCAATACCAACTGGGCAAAAGTGGGGGTCACCAACAAGATTTTGAGGGAATCTTGCTCACATGCTGATGTATCACTTCACTGTGGTATTGTCTGTAAAGATTTTGAGAGGGAATGAAAGGTCTGAAGGGCAAAGAGGAGAGCTCTCATCTTCATAATACTGATGTGGTCAGACCTCTGATGACAGGAGCAGAGACCCTGGACCTTGAGGGAACCAAAAGAGTCTCCCCACCCCATGTCTGAGGCATCTTTCCTGAGAGAGAAATGGGGGGCAAAAGGGAAGTCTTTGGTCGAGAGACAGCTGATGAATCCACCACTGAAGCTTGAGCTTGAGGCATGTAAGAAGAGGGACTAGAAAATCTAGAGAATGACAGTGTTGGAGCCAAACTGACTTTAGGAACATCTGTAGTTTTTTCATAGGAAGCCTGGCAGGAGGCAGCATAGGAACGCTGGAAGCCATGAAACCTAGTGCCTTAGAAGCTCTCTGGCTGAAATGGAAACCCGAGGAAGAAGGGATTGAAAAAAAGGAGATTAGAGAGAAATCCTTTGGAGAAGGCAAGGAAGCCAGCATATGGATGGTGTAAAGCCTGCAACTGAGAAACACATGCTCTTGAAAAGGAACCAGGACTGATTTCTGGAAGTTTATTGTAAACCCCCGCCTTTGTAAGAGACAAATAGTATAGTGGAAGTGCTGAAGCAAGGTCCTGGGGGAGGAAGCCTGAATGATTACAGTATCCAGATAAGGAAAGATATGAACCCTTCACCATCCAGCAAAAACCAATCACATGAGCGAGGCATTTGGTGAAAACCTTTGGGGCAGTAGAAAGGCCAAAGGGCAAAACAGAGAACTGAAAATGCAAGGAAGAAACAGAGTATTGCAAAATTTTACTGTAAAGGGGATGAATTGGGATATGAAGATAAGCATCCTTGAGATCCAGAGATACCAGCAAAGCCTGGGGAAGAAGAAGAGGAGGAAATAAGGGCTGAAGGGACAGCATCTGAATGAAAAGGATCTTCAGAAAGGTGTTGAGCTTAGAGAGGTCCAGAAAGGATCTCCAGGTATCGTTCTTCCTGGGAACTGGAAACATTCGGGAATAAAAACCCCTCCCCTCCTGGGAAGGGGGAACATGTTGAATGACTCCTTGAGCCAGAAGACCCTAAAGTCAGTCTAGGAAGAAAGGAAGCTGTTCCTGAAGAGGCTGAGGGATGCCCAGAAAAGGAGGAAGGGATTTCCACACCATAAAGTATCCCTGATAGATGATAAACAGAATCCAAGAGTCTTGAGTGATCCTTAACCAATTGGGAAGGGACAGGGAAAGATAAAGAGACAAAGGAACTTTGCTCAGAAAAGGGGGAAGGAAACAGTCAGATAAAACCTGGCTTGTCTTGAAAAGGAGGCTTCTGTGGGAGTCTGAGTCGACTGACCTGGAGGAGCCCACCTAAGACCATTCTTACCTTTGGAAGGAGGGTAAAGATGTCTACGAACAAAAGCAGATTTAGATGGATAATTCCTCATGAGAAATAAATACATGCTTCAATTCTTGCAAGGCCTGACCGTTATCCTGCAGGGACTTAAAAAGCTTAGCAGCTGAAGAACCAAACAGGTTCTTATTATCAGGAGGAGAATCCAGCAGTTTAGCCTTTATATCATCAGGCAAAAGCCGGGGATGAAGCCAAAAGTAACATCTCAAAATAGAACCAAAAGCAGCAGCTCTAGAGGAGGCATAAGCTGCATCATAGCTACATTTAATAGAGGGGTGGGCTACTTGTGAAGTTGACCCAGCAAAGACTTGGTCAAGGCCTTCCCTTCAGGGTCAGGAAGGTCTGAGATAGCCTGGGAAGCTTGGGAAAGAAGGGCTAAAACATACCTGGTTATATAAGTCTGGTAGTTAAGAGCACAAAAGGCCAAAGTGGCAGCAGTACATATCTTCTTGAAAAGCCATTCCGTAGCTCTACTGTCCTTGTCTGAATGAAGTAATTTAGTAGAAGGCAAAATCTTAAGAGGGTTTGACAGGACAGAAGAGAAAGATACTACAGAAGGGTCAGCAGAAGGACATTTGCAGAGAAATTTACACTACTCGAGCAGTTTATAAAATATGTCAGGCTTCTTAGGGACTGGACGTTGAGAATCCTGGACCATAGAAGATACTGAAAAGGTATCCAAAAAGGTAGCCAAGACAGAAGGGACAAGAGAGGGCTTAGGGGACTCCATGTGGAGGAGTTCATTATACCTCTTTTGGATGTCAGAAACCTGCAAACAATTCCATTTAAAAAAATCTATCATACAAGAAATAGTATCCCCAAAGGAGAGTTCTTCAAAGGCAGAGTCTAGAGTAATAGTGTCTTGCTCCTCAAAGCCATAATCCAAAGGAGACGGGGACTGAAAGGAATATTCCAAAGACTCTTCTACAGAATCCAAGTCTTCATCATAGAATATTGCTCTGTGGCCTCTTGAGTGGGGTAGAGGACTAAGGGGGAGTAGGCACAGAAACTCCTTGAGGAGGCTTCAAGGCCATCAATGCATTAAATAACCCTTGGGTAAAATCCTACTATTCACATTGGGGACTTTGAGAAACAGGGGAAGTATCCTTGTTTTTTTTGTTTTTGATTCTGAGGGGCATCTGCCCTAAATACCCTAGGAGGTTCAGAACGTTGCCTACATTCAACTAACATAGTAGGAATCACCTCCCAAATAAGTATCTGTGGAAACCCCCTCAGACCCTCTGAAATGATCAGCCAAGGTTCCCCTTCAACATCTGGAATGGATGTCTGCAGAGCCTCCAAGGACATGCAAGAAGTCAGATCAATGCTGTCCTTTATACAGCTGTGGCAGAGGAATCCAATATGGGTGATATTCTGGGCTTTCACCATCCTTGAGAGAGATGTCCAGGGTAAGCAGGACAGCAGCCGTAACAGATCAGACTCTTTTGGCCTATATCTTGGCAGGTGGCTGACATGCACCCACAATTTAAGACACTGGTTCTCTAGGTAAATGGACAAGGAGGGGAGATGACTACATATGGGCTTAGGGACAAACATTAGGCAGATAGAACACTTTGTATGGTCATGAGAAGCACACAAACAGAACAGACACTGCTCGTGATTATCCTTATTGGAATCTGCCTCACATTCTGACATTTTTCCTCTCTGGATGATATGTAAACCCACCACACTAAAAACGAAAGAAAAGATAAGAAACACTAAAGGGACACATCTAAAATACATCTCAGTAACCAGCACAGAAGAATTAGTGTTAAGGCTGACAATCAATAATGGCATTCAGACTAGTGGCAAAGAAATTGTCAGGTAAGTACATCCGGATGTCACCTTGACTGGGAAGATATACATGAAGTACAGTGTTTATAAAATCCAAAGGCTTTGGTATACTGGTTGGACGTTGGGATACTCAAGGCAGGGAATCCCTTTGTTAAAGAATACTGCAACAGTGATATGGAAGGACATCATTCTCTGTTTTAAACTTTTTGGTCTTATAATTCCCTGCATTCTCTGTCTCTCTCTCTCTCTCTCTCTCACTCTCTCTCTTCTTATGGGAATTCAGAAGAATCATGAGATGAAACTGGCAGAAAGAAACAGAATAAGTTGCCAAAGCAGGAGTTAGAGAATAAAGCCTTCTATTTTCAAGGAAAGCCTCTAGCTCTCTATGCTAAAGCCATTTTGTTAAAAGTGAAATAACGTTCACAAATCTTACACCTGTTTCTCCCTTAAATAAAATAAAGACTTGAGGTATAATCTTTCTGGGTGTATCTGATGTGCTCAAGTTTTTTAGGAAATTTCATTAATGAAAATCCATACAAAAAGTATAAGTCTGACCTTTAGAAATGCCGACAATCCAAGGTAAGCGGAACAGGAAATCCGCTCATTACCACACTGTAGTGTGATCTCGGAGTTTGTATACTTACATTTAATTTGGAATCAAGTGGTTGTTTTTGCATTTAACAATTCCTACTCAATATTCATGCCAGTTCTGCAGTTACCGTCATGAATATTCAGTGGGATTTTGTTTGGGTTTTGGGTTTTCGTTGGTGGGTGGGTGAATTGAACATTAATAATTTCTGCTGTTTATATATGTTTATAGGTGAGAGATGTTACTATATATTATTTATATTTTCTTACCTTTGTGACATTATTTCTGTCTATCCAAGGAACTCCTTGCAAGGCGTACTCCATACTTTATTTGGTATGTTTGAATTTTTAAAGATACACATTACTAGTTTTACGCGACAACTTTGGAGTTGTGCATTGAATACAGTGAATGCGTTACACGGACTGTCAAATGAAAGTCAGGTAATAGCAGTTTCAGTCTTTTGAAATTTTGGTGATGTGTTCTCATTTATTTAAATGTCAGTGATACGGTATTTCAAGTTTGTGAAGTAAATCCATATATATATATATATATATATATATATATATATATATATATATATATATATATTCACTTTAGAAGCTGGAAATACTGAAATATCAAAATTCAGAATGTTGAGCCCATAAAGTGGAATCCTGAAAACAATGAAACCTCAGAACTGCGAATTTCAAAACCTCGCACACCAGAGATTTTGAATTAGCCCCTCTGGTGTTTCGCTGTGGTTGTGGATTCAGGTAAGTGTTTATTTAAGGGGTTTGGGTAGGGGCTGTGGGGTGATAGTGTGTTTTGTTGCTGTGATGTGTGTGTGCGAGGAGAATGTGGCTTGTGTGGTGGTGTTTTGTGTGTGTTTGTATGTAGTGCGACCTCGGAGTTAGAATATTTAAGTAGAGGGGTGTGGGGGGGGGGGGTCGCAGCCCCTCACATGAGGAGTGCAGGTGGGCTTGCCCCCCTGCTTTTATGTAGTAGAGAGCTTGTGTTTGTGTATGGGGAGGAAGGTGTGTGTGTGTGTGTGTGTGTGTGGAGTAGAAGCGCTAATTCAAAATCTCTGGTGTGCGAGATTTTGAATTTCTCGCTTCTGAGTTTTCGTTGTTTTAAGATTTTGACTTTATAGCCTCGAAATACTGAATTTCGATATTTCAGTATTTCTAGGATATGAAGTGAATATATATATATATATATATATATATATATATATAGTGAGGATTCATAAATGAACAGCACAATGCATTAGGCAAAGCAGAGCACAATAGCTGTGTGCAGGTTGTGGCTGATTCAATGATATAGGTAGTGCTGTCACACAACCATGAGAAATTGCATGGTCACCATCACATGCTAATGACTGTATAATGCTAGTGAAATGAGCAGTATCATGCTAATGAGTGCACCTGTGAATACAAATAAGGGTAAACAACATTGCAGAGTGAATAAGAAATGTATAAAAATTGCACAATGAGCCACAACTGACAGCAAGCTCATACACAGTGATTTATTGATGAATAGAGAAAGATTGTGTTAAGGTATAGAAGTAGCAGCCATATTAGCCAAACAGTATTCATTAGAGTTTGATCGCACAGTCATTGTCCACAATGTGTCTATCATAAAAGGATGCAACTGTACCTAACATATCATCATCTGTACAGTATGGACATAGTCAAATACTATACTGTGGACAATGTCATGAAAGGAGATCCTGCCAGCCCAGTTATCTGGAATTTTGATAATAATTATATGTCATTTGTGAATATCAACATGATTTATACAGAAGGGTGACAAAGAGAGATACTGTCAGCACAGCTGTCTGAAACTTTGTAAATGGTAATGTATTATTTCTGAATGTCAACATGCTTCATGTAAGATACTTGTGTTACAACTGTATTAGAACTGTATGTTATGTGTATATCGAATTACTGGTACAGAAATATGTGTTGAAAAGGTATTTTACAAAGTAGTGAGCTTAAAGATGTAACCACAGAGTACCCTCCTGGATTAGAACAGAAATGTACCTGCACTATTGTAACTGTTTAGATGTATGTATTTTAAGAAACGGAAAAAGGCACCACCAACCAGGAATGAACACGAACCAAAAGGAATCCAAAAACAGTTTATTCCACAAACGCTAGTACTGTTACAACACGTTTTCGTCATCAACTTCTGCAGTGAATAAAAAGCACCACTAAACAACGCTATATATACACAAACCTACTAACATCAATTAAATCAATAAATCAATTCTTAAAAACAATTAATCAATTAGTTAATTATTCTAAAATAAACATTTTCACAAAGTAAAGCTCATACATTTAATAGTTTAATTAAAACCACATCTAATATTCACATCAATTTTAAATTCATCCAAAACTTTTATTAAATAACAAATGAAATAAAAATAAATAATAAAAACATTTGATTCAGACAATCTTTTAACTTGTAATATAATGTATATGTCTCCACCAAGTGGTGAAACTAAATATGACATTAAAATTAAATGCTCAGAGATATGGTAATGAGAAACTTACATATTGCATCGGCAGAGTACGTATGTAAAATTTAAAATTAAATAGTTGTAAAAGGGATTTATAAAAAGTGTATGTACAAAATCTGTATAAAAGCTTATAAAATTGAGTTTAATTAATTGTTTTAAATGAATGTTTACACTACATCCTGCGTGTATTAAATTGATGAAACACCTATAGAAGTTAAAGTTTGGCAGATCTAATTTTAAGTACAGGTGCAAGAGATACCATTTCGTTAAGACCCGGAGGTCTACTAGAATCCAACACAAGTTGCCAATACAGCTCCCTATACTCAACAAGTGTTTCCCACATACCACCCCTTGGACTCATCGCAACCACTTCCAAGATAAAAAATTGAAAGCCAGATGTTTTACAAGTGGTGGTGTGCTTGTATAGTGCATTTTTCAAATTTTTTGTTCTTATTTCATATAGATGCTCGTAGATCCTCTGCTTTAACTTCCTTTCGCTTTTCCCAATATAAAATGATTCACATACCTTGCAAAATAGAAGTTATGTCCTTACCATAACGTTCCATGTGGAGTGTTCATCTCGCCTTTGTTCTTACACCTGGGTTCGGAGCCGATCCTCGGCTCCGTGTCAGCCGCTTGCAAGCTCTGCATCGAGAAGAAGCTCGAGACAACCTAATACCCACAATCCCCCTCTGCCTTTACCTCAGATCTAGTTTGCAAGCAAACCAGCAGTCAGAGAGAGAACACACTCATGCTAACAATTTACATAGAAGCAAGAACACTTATAACCATATATATACACACAGGTACATCATATATATACAACTGCAAATGCAGAAGCAGAATAACCCAGACCAGGCACCAAACTGAACGTTCTTCCGAGGGTGGGAGGGTGGGAATGTAAGAACAAAGGCGAGATGAACACTCCACATGGAACGTTATGGTAAGGACATAACTTCTATATGTGAGAGTGTTCGATCTCGTTGTTTGTTCTTACACCTGGGTAGCGTCCCTAGCTCCATGTTCCTGAGGAACTCACGGGAGGACGTTCTTGAGCACAGCGGAACCAAAGGTTGCCCTGTCCCTAGAAACCCTGTCTACTTTGTAATGAGAGATGAATGTATGTGGTTTAGACCAAGTGGCAGCCGCACAAATAGTGTCTAATGGTAGGCGAGCTGCATGAGCCAGGGATGTAGACACTGATCTTGTAGAATGTCCTTTGGGTTTGACAGATAAATTTTGATTCGAAGAATCATAAACATAGATAATACAATCAGTTAACCATTTGGAAAGAGTTCGTTTAGTAACCGCTACACCTTTCCTGCTATCAGCAAAGGCTACAAAAAGTTGATCAGATTTCCTGTGATCCTTTGTTCTATCCAAGTAAAATCTAAGTTGTCTATGGACATCCAACTTGTGCAACATATATTCCAATTTACTGGAGTGATTTTTGAAAAAGGTGGGTAATTCAATGGCTTGATTAATGTTATTAATAGAGCAAACTTTGGGGAGAAAGGATGGATTAGTGCGAAGAGATACTCTGTCAGAGTGAAAGATTAAATAAGGGTGTTTAATGGAAAGAGCCTGAAGCTCAGATACTCGCCTAGCGGATGTAATGGCTACCAAGAAGAGGGTCTTCCACGACAAATACTTCAATGGACAAGAGGATGCTGGTTCAAATGGGGGTAACATCAATTTGGATAATAAAAGGTTTAGATTCCAAGGTGATGTAGGAGATCTAACTGGTGGTCTAATATGGAAAGACCCTTTTAAAAAGGCCTTACAAAGTCTGTGGGCCATAATAGGAGCCCCACATTCTTCCACATGAAAGTTGGAGATGGCAGCCAATTGCACTTTTAAAGTGGCAGGAGAAGCTCCTTGGTGGAACAATTCTGATAAAAACTCCAAAATTTTGTTTAAAGGAGCTATGACAGGATCCAATTGTTGTGTATTTGCCCAGAATACAAAACGCTTCCATTTACTAGTGTAGGTCTTAGTAGTGGAAGCTTTATGAGAAGCCACTAGTATACTCCGAACTGCAGGTGAAAGAAGATCAGACCTGGCTAAGTAGGGAAGCGGAGCAGTCAAGCTGCTAGATGGAGAGACAGGAGCGAGGGGTGGGGAGCCCCTGACGAGTGGGTCAGTAGATCTGGCTCTGGGTCCAGGATCCAGGGTCCCCAAATGCGGTGTGCCAGAAGAAAGGGAAACCAAATTTGACGAGGCCAGAATGGGGCAATGAGGATGATCGTCCCTTGCAGGTTGTTGGCTTTCTGCAGAAACTTCGCAATCAGGGGAAAAGGAGGAAAAGCATACAGGAGACCCGGGGGCCAATCGTGAACTAGTGCGTCCCTGGGGACTTCCCCTGGAGGAGGTAACAGGGCAAAGTAGCTCCTGCATTTGGCGTTCATTGGAGACGCAAACAGATCGCAGGAAGGCTGGCCCCACTTGCGGAAAATCTTCTTCGCAATTGACTGTTTTAGGGACCACTCGTGTGGCAACAGGATTGCTCTGCTCAGCCTGTCGGCTATGACGTTGGATGACCCCGGGATATGCGTTGCTATCAGAAAGCGACCCGTGGACTCCGCCCATTGCCAGATTCTCATGGCCTCTCTGCATAGCTGATAGGACTTGGTTCCCCCTTGTTTGTTTATGTACCAGACTACAGACATGTTGTCTGTCTGAACTGCAATAGTCCCTAGAGGAAGAAGGGGAGCAAAGTGTTGCAACGCTAGGAACACTGCCCTCAACTCTAGAACATTGATGTGCAGATTGTACTCTAAATTGGTCCAATCGCCTTGGACTGTCTGTCCCTGAAAGATGCCCCCCCACCCTATCAGGGAAGCGTCCGTGGTCACCGTAGCTGTCGGTGCGGGTAGCACAAATGGTCTTCCGCTGGAAAGGTTGCAAGTCCGAAGCCACCAGGCTAGGTGAGATTTGCATGTATTTGTGATCAGAATTTCGTGGGTCAGAGGTAGCTGTTGGAATGACCATTGAGCAAACAGTAGCCATTGTAGAACTCTCATGTGCAGTCTCCCCAATGGTATCGCAATGAGAGAAGCTGCCATGAGACCCAAAACCTTTAGCACCAGATTTGCTGGGGATTTTTTGGATGACAGAAGAAGAGATATGTGGCTTTGTAGTGAAGCTATCCTTTCTGGAGGAAACCTTAGAATCAACTGATGAGTATCCAATTCCGCTCCTATGAATAAGATACGTTGTGATGGCTGTAGTAAGGATTTTTCGAAATTTACGGAAATTCCGAGGTGAACACAAAGTTGTAGAGTGTAGTCCCTGGCCTGTATCAGTTGACGCTGGGTGGTGGCAGAAAGGAGCCAGTCGTCCAGATACGGAAACACTTGGAATCCTAGGCGTCTCAGGTGAGACGCTACCACTGCCATGCATTTGGTGAAAACCCTGGGGGCTGAGGTCAGACCAAAGGGCAGGGCTCGAAACTGAAAGTGACTGGCTCCCAGCCGGAAGCGCAAATGATCTCTGGACGCCCTGGCCATTTTGATGTGGTAGTATGCGTCCTTCAGATCTATTGAGCACATCCAGTCGTCCTTCTGTAAGAATGGAAGGATCGATTGAAGTGTGACCATTCGGAACTTTTCTTTCTTGACGAAGGTATTGAGGTTGCTTAGGTCCAGAATCGGCCTCCAGTCCCCTGTCTTCTTTGGAACTAAAAAGAACCTTGAGTAAGTTCCGAATCCTCTTTGGTCCGCTGGGACTGGTTGGATGACTCTTTTTTCTAGCAGCTTTGAAATTTCTATAGCTGCTGGTTCTCACAGATGGGGCGGCACATCTGGGAGTCTTCTCTTTGGAATGGGGGTGGATAGGAATGGTATTCTGTAACCTCTGGTAACAATGCTTTTTACCCAGTTGTCTGTAGTAATGTTTTGCCAGGCCTGCGGGTATAAAGCTAAGCGACCCCCGACTGCCTCCAGAGCAGGACAGTCGGGCCTCCTCTCAGGAGCGCTGGAAGGGTTTTCCAGGGGGGGTATCCCTGTCACCTTGATTTTGCGGACCCCCTCTGCCGCCAGGGCGGCGTCTTCCACCTCTGCCCCCTCCTCTGCCTCTAGAGGGGGCATCACCCTGTGTGCCTGGGAAAGAACCTTGGGGTTTTCGAAACCACATTTTTCCACCGCGTTGCCCTTTGGGGTACGGTCTGGATGGGGTGGAAAAACGGACTCCGACAGCAGACAGAGTCTTTCCCTCTTGCTCACACCGGGTAAGGGTCTCCTTTACTTTGGGGCCAAAGAGAGTGGCACCGTCAAATGGGGCGTTAGTAAAGGAAGACTTGAAGGCTTCCGCAAATGAACATAAGCGCATCCAGGATTGCATACGAAGAGCAATCGCTGAAGCTGCTGCCCTACTCGAACCTTCGGCTGCGTAAGATATCAGCCTCATGGACGAGTTTACAATGGATGTAAGGGTATTGAGTTGTGCTGTAACTTTCTCCGAGACAGCAGCATCTGTAGTACCCTGGAGGGTATCTCCCAACTCTTTGATTAGATCCCTCTGTAGTCGTGTGAAGTGGGTCAAATAGTTCAGGGATCGCATAGAAAAAGCCGCTGAACTAAAAATGCGCTTCCCGTACCTGTCCATGGTCCTGGAATCTTTGTTAGGGGGATGGACAGATGAGGAAGATTCCGACATCTCCTTTTTCGTGGCAGCTGCCACCACCATAGCGTCCACTGGAACTCCTTTTGTCAGATAAGCCTTGTCCTGGGGCGCAGTAATATACTTATTAGGCTTTCTAGGGACTGGCTCCACCGTGTCAGGCGTCTCCCACGCCCTTCGAGCAATCAGCTCCATTAACTCATCGAAGGGCAGAGTGACCCAGGAGGAGGAAGGGCGAGCACCAAATGCCTTCAGCAAGACTGACTCATCCTCAGAAGGGGGGAGGGACTGCCAATCACCTCTCTGCTTTAGGATCTCCAAGATGTCAGAAAAGGAGACATCTTCTGAGGGTGACTTTGGGGACCCTTCTGACTCATCCAAGTCAGTATCGGATGTCAAAGATTCTTGCGGAGAATCTAAGTGTCTCCTCTTACACAATCTTTTCCTCGGGACTTCTTCGGGGGGAGCATCCGAAGAAGCCTCCGAGGAAGAGGGGGCACCCTCCAGGGGTGGCTGAGACACAGGTGCTCGACGCTTAGCTGTAGCCGTTGGGTGCAGAGGAGGATAACGGACCTTTATGGGGAGGAGAAGCTGTATCTGCTGATGTGGTTGTCTGGGTAGACAACACCTTCCTCATGAGATCGAAGGCCCCCGGGTCCCGAGTCGAGGTATCTCCCGGTTCCGAAGAAATGGGAAGAATCCCGAAACAGGCACGAAGGCATCGACCCCGAGGACGGAACCGAGTCGATCCGAGCCGAGGCCCCGAGAGGGAGCGTCGGAACCGAAATATCGGTCCGACTCTCGGTCCCAGAACCCAGGAAGGATCTTCGGCTCCGAGACTCCGGTACCGGATCCGACGGAGTCGAGGTGAACGGAGCCGACCGAGAAAAGGACGGTTCTGGCACCGAGGGCTCCACAATCAGCAGCTCAGCTTCTTCCTGCTCCGAAGACTGGACAGGTCTCGGAGGAGGAACAGATGGAGACAGTGGAAGGCCTTCAAGTCTCGACACCAATTGAGAGGAGACCGAGATGAGTTTGGATAAGGCCGTATTCTCCATTAACTTCTGCACCACGCGGTCTACATCAGTATCAGAGAGGGGTCTGGAAGAACGGGTCGAAGGAATCGAAGACGGAGCCGACCTCAACAGTGTCGGGGGAGGGAGCTCCGTCACCGGTTCCAAGACTCGAGGCTCGGAAACTGACAACAGTTGAACACTCGGCCCCGAAGTCTGTGGAACCGGTGATCTAACTTTAACTGAAGAGCTCGGAGCCAATGACCTGGGCTCCGATGTCTTCGATTCCTTCAAGGATTTGGATGCCTGGTCTGAAGCATCCAGAGCCTCTTGAAAAGTAGGTTTTAACAAACCCCTGTCCATGAGTTTCCTGCGCCTATCTGTCATGACCCTCCCACTGAAAGAATGACAAATTGAGCAGTCTTCTTGCAGATGGAGAGGGCCAAGACAGTAGACGCAGGAACTATGATTGTCAGTAACTGACATCTTTTGCCCACATTGGCAACGCTTGAACCCAGATTTAGCCTTTTCAGACATCTTACACTTAATATGGCTAGAAAGTGAGAAGTCAAGTCCAGTAATAAAGTCAAGTCCGGTGATATTGTCGAATCCAGTAAAAGGAAAAATGTCAATCCGGCAGTCAATCCAATAAGGGGTGGTAGGCCCCGAGGGAAACTCTAAAAAGTTTAAATAAACTTAAACGGAACCGAGAATTCCTCAACCGTACCACACACACACACTATGTCACTAAACAAACTTTTTACAATAAACTACTCTGAAACAACAAGAATAAAATCTTAAATCTTATCTTTAGGTACTTGAGCTCGACCCAGTGATGCGAACGCTGCAGCGGCAAACTAGATCTGAGGTAAAGGCAGAGGGGGATTGTGGGTATTAGGTTGTCTCGAGCTTCTTCTCGATGCAGAGCTTGCAAGCGGCCGACACGGAGCCGAGGATCGGCTCCGAACCCAGGTGTAAGAACAAACGGCGAGATCGAACACTCTCACATTTGCTATGTAAACAATCCCTTTGGTGTTACAGTTAGCATAAGTGTTCAACATTAATTTCCTTTTCCTATAATTTAAATAAATAAAGTCTCCTATTGATAAAAATGTACAATAATTACAACACCCACATTTGTATAAACCCTTCTTCTCTTTTTTACCTCTCAAAATGTTACCTTGATCTGAGCTCCTCTCTAATATATTTTTGATGGTGTTGCCTTTTCTATATATGTAAACCAGTTCTTTTTCAAAAATATACTTCAAGTCTGAAATTTTCGAAAAGTTGTTCCATTCCTTGTCAAAGATTTTTTTGATGCCTCTAGAATTACCATCGTACGCTGTAATCAAACTAGATGTGTATTCTTCTTTTGGTTTGGTAACTTCTTTTGTACCGTCCAAGATTTGGGTTTTACCTAAAATATGGGGCAAATCTATCAGTTCTGTTTTTACACACTTCTTCTGAAATTTTATCAAAAAATTCCCCTGGATATCCTCTGTTTAAAAACAGTTCTCTGAGTGTTCTTACCTCACTTGTAAACACCTCATCTTCAGAGGTCATCCTGCTTAACCGTACTAACTGTCCCTTTACCACACCTTTTTTCTGATGTGGTGGATGGGAACTAGTATAGTACAAGTAGGAGTTAGAAAAGGTTTCTTTCCTGTAAACCTTGGATGCAAAATGACCATTATTTTTGGTAATATGAACATCAAGGTAAGTTAGTTCATGTTGATTAAACTTGAAAGTAAATTCAAGAAAATCTATAGTGTTGTTCACATATTCTACTAACTTATCGAAGTTCTCATGTTCACCAAGCCATAAAAAACATAAATCGTCCAGAAATCGACCATATAAAATCCAATAACTCTGGTAGGGTGAATTCAAGAGGTATTTGTTTTCCCAATAAATCATAATAATGTTGGCATATGTGGGAGCACAATGTGCGCCCATGGCTAATCCCTTTTCTTGTTTAAAATATTCACCCTGAAAGTATATATAATTGTTTTTCAATACCGTTTCCGTAAGGGTTAATACAACTCTGAAATCTTTGTGGGAGATTTTTTTGCTGACAACCAACATTTCTTGAAACCATTCCATGCCTAGTTTGTGTGGTATACACGTAAATAAATCCACGACATCAAGCGTACCAAATGCAATGCTATCACAAAACAAAGAAGGTTCCAATTTTCTCAAAAAGTCCCATGAGTCTACCAATACATTCTTGTTTCCTTCTAGTACACATTTCACCTTTGAATCCACAAACTTGGCTAGTGGTGCTGTCACGGATCCTTCTGCTGAGACAATAGGTCTATGCAGTGGGTCCTGTGAATTTTTGTGCACCTTCGGGATTCCAAATATGCATGGCACCTTTGGTTTCTCCACATGTAAAAACCTGTATGTTTCAAGGTCAATTGAACCTTCTAATAGTAGGTCGTTTAATAACACCCTTATTCTTTTGTATGCTATGTTGATTTCATTGATAGATACTCTGGAATATTTGTCGGAATCATTGAGAATGTGCATCATTTTCGCCTCGTATTGAATACTATCCATTAATACCACCCCTCCACCTTTATCAGGTTTCATAACCCTGACACTCCTACTGTTGCTAATTTCCTTCAAGACATCCATTTCACTAGGAGTTAAATTGGGGTGTACATATTGATGGTTCAGGTTTAATCGTAGTTCTTTCAACTTTTAATTCAAAGTTTCTAAGTTGTGGGTGCAATGGTGGATTGAAAATGCTTTTACGTTTCAAACATTCATTTCCAATGGTTGTGTTTTTTCCATTAATGAACAATTCTAAATTTTTCTTCCTAATAAATAGTTTTATGTCAACAATTAACTTAAAAATGTTAGTTCTTTGATTTGGAATAAAACCAAAACCTTTTGTAAATAAATCAAAAAAAGACTGGTTGATGGAAATACTAGAAAAATTAAAAATGTTAAAATCCTTAAATGTCCATTTGTTACCTTCATGTGTGAAAACATTCATTAATTCCAAGCCTGTCCTTTCCTATACTGGGGCCTCCAGGCCATCCCCATGTGGTTTTTTGAACAGTAGTCTACAGGTTCTTTGTCCATTAGTCTTTCTGACCTTCTTAATGGGGGATATTCAACCACATCATTATTACTATCCCCAATCTCAGCCTCTTCCCACACAATTTCATCAAAAGGTTCTTTACCCCATCTACCATAACCCCTTCCCTGTGTTAATTTTGGTTTTGGGTAGTGGGTTTTATTCTTATATTCATTTAAGTCTCTTTCTACTTTGCTAAGCTTCCTGTCTAAAACTTCTTTACATCTAATTTCAACATTCTTTAGTAATTTGTGGTACTTTTCATTCTCTACTTCAACAGTATACAATAAATCATTTGTGATCCCCTTATTAATATTGTTTATATCAACAAACAATTTCTCCATTTCCCTTTCATTGTTCTCGACAATTGCTCTCATAATGTCAAATCCACAAGTGTCAAAAACAGAAATTAAATCATTGTGAAAATCTGTACCATTAATAACATTATTTGGGTACTTACATACCCTAAGACCCTTTGCTACTATTTTCAGTTGTAAACAATGCTTTAAATATGAACAATCCATTTCCAACATTTTATATTTAAAAAGATAATGATCCAAGTCCTTTAACATGGTATTGTAACTCACATTAGTGCTTGTGTTACTCTGTTTAGTGTTAAAGTCAAATTTAACATTTAAAAACTCGGATAGTCGAAATTCGCTACCTGAAAATACTCTGTCCCTTTCTGCTGATAAACGTGAACCTCGTCGCTTGTCTCCACCTCTCGTTGTTTCTTTATTGTGAGTTACAATACCATGTTAAAGGACTTGGATCATTATCTTTTTAAATATAAAATGTTGGAAATGGATTGTTCATATTTAAAGCATTCTTTACAACTGAAAATAGTACCAAAGGGTCTTAGGGTATGTAAGTACCCAAATAATGTTATTAATGGTACAGATTTTCACAATGATTTAATTTCTGTTTTTGACAATTGTGGATTTGACATTATGAGAGCAATTGTCAAGAACAATGAAAGGGAAATGGAGAAATTGTTTGTTGATATAAACAATATTAATAAGGGGATCACAAATGATTTATTGTATACTGTTGAAGTAGAGAATGAAAAGTACCACAAATTACTAAAGGATGTTGAAATTAGATGTAAAGAAGTTTTAGACAGGAAGCTTAGCAAAGTAGAAAGAGACTTAAATGAATATAAGAATAAAACCCACTACCCAAAACCAAAATTAACACAGGGAAGGGGTTATGGTAGATGGGGTAAAGAACCTTTTGATGAAATTGTGTGGGAAGAGGCTGAGATTGGGGATAGTAATAATTATGTGGTTGAATATCCCCCATTAAGAAGGTCAGAAAGACTAATGGACAAAGAACCTGTAGACTACTGTTCAAAAAACTACATAGGGGGGGGGGCCTGGAGGCCCCAGTGGAGGAAAGGACAGGCTTGGAATTAATGAATGTTTTCACACATGAAGGTAACAAATGGACATTTAAGGATTTTAACATTTTTAATTTTTCTAGTATTTCCATCAACCAGTCTTTTTTTGATTTATTTATAAAAGGTTTTGGTTTTATTCCAAATCAAAGAACTAACATTTTTAAGTTACTTGTTGACATAAAACTATTTATTAGGAAGAAAAATTTAGAATTGTTCTTTAATGGAAAAAACACAACCATTGGAAATGAATGTTTGAAACGTAAAAGCATTTTCAATCCACCATTGCACCCACAACTTAGAAACTTTGAATTAAAAGTTGAAAGAGAACTACGATTAAACCTGAACCATCAATATGTACACCCCAATTTAACTCCTAGTGAAATGGATGTCTTGAAGGAAATTAGCAACAATAGGAGTGTCAGGGTTATGAAACCTGATAAAGGTGGAGGGGTGGTATTAATGGATAGTATTCAATACGAGGGGAAAATGATGGACATTCTCAATGATTCCAAGAAATATTCCAGAGTATCTATCAATGAAATCAACATAGCATACAAAAGAATAAGGGTGTTATTAAACGACCTACTATTAGAAGGTTCAATTGACCTTGAAACATACAGGTTTTTACATGTGGAGAAACCAAAGGTGCCATGCATATTTGGAATCCCGAAGGTGCACAAAAATTCACAGGACGCACCGCTTAGACCTATTGTCTCAGCAGAAGGATCCGTGACAGCACCACTAGCCAAGTTTGTGGATTCAAAGGTGAAATGTGTACTAGAAGGAAACAAGAATGTATTGGTAGACTCATGGGACTTTTTGAGAAAATTGGAACCTTCTTTGTTTTGTGATAGCATTGCATTTGGTACGCTTGATGTCGTGGATTTATTTACGTGTATACCACACAAACTAGGCATGGAATGGTTTGAAGAAATGTTGGTTGACAGCAAAAAAAAATCTCCCACAAAGATTTCAGAGTTGTATTAACCCTTATGGAAACGGTATTGAAAAACAATTATATATACTTTCAGGGTGAATATTTTAAACAAGAAAAGGGAGTAGCCATGGGCGCACATTGTGCTCCCACATATGCTAACATTATTATGAATTATTGGGAAAACAAATACCTCTTGAATTCACCCTACCAGGGTTATTGGATTTTATATGGGCGATTTCTGGACAATTTATGTTTTTTATGGCTTGGTGAACATGAAAACTTCGATAAGTTAGTAGAATATGTGAACAACACTACAGATTTTCTTGAATTTACTTTCAATTTTAATCAACATGAACTAACTTACCTTGATGTTCATATTACCAAAAATAATGGTCATTTTGCATCCAAGGTTTACAGGAAAGAAACCTTTTCTAACTCCTACTTGTACTATACTAGTTCCCATCCACCACATCAGAAAAAAGGTGTGGTAAAGGGACAGTTAGTACGGTTAAGCAGGATGACCTCTGAAGATGAGGTGTTTACAAGTGAGGTAAGAACACTCAGAGAACTGTTTTTAAACAGAGGATATCCAGGGGAATTTTTTGATAAAATTTCAGAAGAAGTGTGTAAAAACAGAATTGATAGATTTGCCCCTATTTTAGGTAAAACCCAAATCTTAGACGGTACAAAAGAAGTTACCAAACCAAAAGAAGATTACACATCTAGTTTGATTACAACGTACAATGGTAATTCTAGAGGCATCAAAAAAATCTTTGACAAGGAATGGAACAACTTTTCGAAAATTTCAGACTTGAAGTATATTTTTGAAAAAGAACTGGTTTACATATATAGAAAAGGCAACACCATCAAAATATATTAGAGAGGAGCTCAGATCAAGATAACATTTTGAGTGGTAAAAAAGAGAAGAAGGGTTTATACAAATGTGGGTGTTGTAATTAGTGTACATTTTTATCAATAGGAGACTTTATTTATTTAAATTCTAGGAAAAGGAAATTAATGTTGAACACTTATGCTAACTGTAACACCAAAGGGATTGTTTACATAGCAATTTGCAAGGTATGTGAATCATTTTATATTGGGAAAAGCGAAAGGAAGTTAAAGCAGAGGATCTACGAGCATCTATACGAAATAAGAACAAAAAATCAGAAAAATGCACTATACAAGCACACCACCACTTGTAAAACATCTGGCTTTCAATTTTTTATCTTGGAAGTGGTTGCGATGAGTCCAAGGGGTGGTATGTGGAAAACACTTGTCGAGTATAGGGAGCTGTATTGGAAACTTGTGTTGGATTCTAGTAGACCTCCGGGTCTTAACGAAATGGTATCTCTTGCACCTGTACTTAAAATTAGATCTGCCAAACTTTAACTTCTATAGGTGTTTCATCAATTTAATACACACAGGATGTAGTGTAAACATTCATTTAAAACAATTAATTAAACTCAATTTTATAAGCTTTTATACAGATTTTGTACATACACTTTTTATAAATCCCTTTTACAACTATTTAATTTTAAATTTTACATACATACTCTGCCGATGCAGTATGTAAGTTTCTCATTACCATATCTCTGAGCATTTAATTTTAATGTCATATTTAGTTTCACCACTTGGTGGAGACATATACATTATATTACAAGTTAAAAGATTGTCTGAATCAAATGTTTTTATTATTTATTTTTATTTCATTTGTTATTTAATAAAAGTTTTGGATGAATTTAAAATTGATGTGAATATTAGATGTGGTTTTAATTAAACTATTAAATGTATGAGTTTTACTTTGTGAAAATGTTTATTTTAGAATAATTAACTAATTGATTAATTGTTTTTAAGAATTGATTTATTGATTTAATTGATGTTAGTAGGTTTGTGTATATATAGCATTGTTTAGTGGTGCTTTTCATTCACTGAGGAAGTTGATGACGAAAACATGTTGTAACAGTACTAGCGTTTGTGGAATAAACTGTTTTTGGATTCCTTTTGGTTCGTGTTCATTCCTGGTTGGTGGTGCCTTTTTCCGTTTCTTTGTTGTTTTTTGCACCATTGGTCCCTGCTTTTAGTTATCAGTATGTATGTATTTTAACAATGGAAACTGGAATACTGAGGTAACTTCAGAAAAATAGCTGAAATTAAATTATTTTATAGCCACATAATAAAAGGATGTTATCTTTCAGTTTCAGTGCAGTAACAGACACATTGTCTAAAACTAGAGGTTCACTGTATTGTCTTGCAAGTGTTTTTACTGTTTTATGACTTCCAGGATCTGCCTTAGATCTAAAAAAAGCCTTGTCTATGTATTTTCACCGGTAAATGCTAAATGCTACCAGTTACATCATTGAGGGTTTTACCTGGGATAGAGTCAGATGACAAGAAGTGATGTCATTCTGCAAGCTATCCCAGCTATAATAGTTAAGATATTAATTTAAGAACTTTGAAAGAGACTGAGTATTCTGTATTTTTTCTTTGACCTGACAACATCAGCTGAAAGACCACTCACCACATCTGCCTTGCTTGCTCTGTAAGTTAACTAGGATATAGTAATTTTCTAGATAATTTAGATATTTTTCTTTATTTATTTGAGGCTGTGCTGCAATGCTGTTTTAAATATTTCCTGTGATTTTGAACTCTGGTGTTACTTTGATTATATACTGAGTATGTTCTTGTTCTTTTATTATTTATTATTAAATATACATAAACGTTTCATTGTGGCTGATATTTGTGAGAAATATTTAAGTTCCGAGAGTACTTGCATATTTATGTGGTGACCCTGCGAGCCACTCCTAATAGCCTTGCTCTTGGTCAAACTACCATTTGTATTAACAGTAACATTACACAGTAATATTGGGCACCCTTTGTTAAGGGCCTTAAAGTAGCTGATAAAGAGTTGGCTGGTGGCAGTGACAACTACCTTATAGTCTGGGCAGAAGGGGGCATAGCTTGTAAACCTGTGTCAGCCTTTCTCAGGTGTGTGTGTGTGTGTGTGTTTGAGCTACTTGGGCAAGGACACAAAGCACTGGCTGTACAGAGAGGGTGCTAGAGGTCTTGGCTTAGCCACTTAGCTGAGATCTCAACTCTATAGCTGTGCCAGTGGGGAGTCTTACTGGGAATCTGGTGAAAGAGGGAGAAACCAACCCCAGACTGACTGTGGTCTCTGTGAGCTCTTAAGGGAAATTGCACTTGATGCAGAAAGCTGCATTTGGAAATATTGTGTGTGTACTTGTCATCCTCAAAGTGTACGTCCCCCACTGTGCTAATGGTGAGGATTGAGGCTCCTTGATTACTGGGCCAGCGCTGGGGCATCACAGACAAAACCATTATACAACAGCTGTTAGACATGTCCTCATGTGGAATCTTGCAGGATGTATGGAATAAAGATTCCTGTGGGCATGAATGTATGTGTAGCATTAGCAGTTCTTGTTGTAAGGACCTCCAGCGATCATTGGGGAACATGGCTGGTATATCACAGGTATCCACCTGATAAATACTACACCAATTTCTTGATGTTATAGTACAGTATTTGGAGGAGCATACATGTTTCCCAAGTAACCAAAGGGCAGGAAAACATTAAATGGGCATTCTATAAAAAATCCAGTTTCTCCTGAACTTCTAGGGTCCATTAATTGCACCCAGATCACTATCAAAGGCCCACATGCTCTACACAGAAAATGGTGCATCAACTGGATAGGTTTCCACTCTATCAGCCACCAAGTGGTGTGTAATGCACAGTATGTTATATACAATATGCATGTGCACAACCTAAGCATTTCTCACAATTCCTATATATGGCACAAGTCCAACATGTAACAACAGTTTGGTCATGGAACTTATAGATTTATTACTATCTAATAATTTTTTTATGTTCCAGGACCAACTTTTTCTGCAAAAAGTAGGGGTAGCGATGGGGTCACCTTGCGGAGCTAGTATTGCGAACCTCGTTATGGCATACTGGGAATCAGAATATATATTTAAGAACAACACTATTTGCTGTTCTATTGTTTTTTATTCAAGATATCTTGATGATATTTTTATTCTCATCAATGGAGAAGAACGTGTTAGTAGGTATGTGTTGGATTACTTCAACAGTACAACTCACTTCCTACAATTCACTTCTACATTTAATACTGACGTTATAGCGTATTTAGACATCTGGGTAGTAAAATACTATGATTTAGGTAGTTTTGTAGCAAAGATATTTAGGAAAAGTATGTACTCTAACACGTTCCTACATTTTTCCAGTAGCCATCCATTTTATCAAAAGAGGTCAGTTATTAAAGGTCAATTAGTGAGAGCTTCAAGAATGATAAGTCTAAATGAAGACTTTCTTGAAGAATGCTCCGTTTTGAAAAGTATGTTCATGCACCGTGGCTACCCTGAATCACTTTTGGATGGCCTTATAAAAGAGGTCAAAGCTAAGAGAGTGGATAAAGTGTATACACCACTCTTAAGCGTTAAAACTTCACCTACTCCTTTTAGTATTTGTAATAATTTGGTGGAGAATCTGGTGGTTAGTCCTAGTACATCAAATAGTGAGGTTAAAGATGTCACGCTAAGTTTCATCACCACGAATACTACACACAGTTATTCATGTATTGGAATATTACAGAAAAATTGGGAACTACTTAAAATGAATCCAAATATCTATTCTAAAGTGGGTGATTTTCCAAGGGGGACATTTAGAAGAGGGAAGAATTTAAAGACCCTCTTAGAACAACAATGTATCCCAACAGCCCGTTGTAATGGTATGAATAAGTGTGGAAGTTTTAATTATTGTAAATTTGTGGAGGTGACTAATAATTTTAATATTAACGGCATACACTATAAACTTAAATTTAATTGTAATTCTAGTTTTGTTGTTTACTTGGCTAGGAGTAAATTTTGTCCTGTTTTTTATATAGGAAAGACGGAGCTTAGGCTTCATGACAGAATTTACGAGCATCAATATGCCATGAATAAACATAAATTAGAGAATGCCCTAGCCAAGCATACTTCTACTAATAAAGATCATGCCTTTAAGTTTATGATTATCGATCAAGTTAAGTATGACAGTAGGGGTGGCCCTAGACCATTAAAACTAATAGAACTTGAATTACCTTGGCAAGTTAGGCTGAATGCCTACAACCCTCCTGGCTTAAATGACACCTGTTCTATCAGCAGTATTCTTAAATTAAAAAGTCTAAGGAGGTGAAATGTTATTTATTCTCAAAAGTTTAATTGAGAATGTTCAATTGTAAAGATTGTTTCATAGATTAGTAAGTGTCAAGTGTTAGTGTCTTGGAGTAATGATTACATACCAGTGAATTGCTGCTTTTGACTTGCATATGTAGTTGTCACTTTAACATCATGGTCCTTTCATTCATTAAAACAAAGGTGATGTAATTGGTTACTGTTAACCACCTGTTTTTATATAAAGAAGAGTTTCCTTCTGTTTGAACTTGTTTCTGATGAAGTTTGCTGGTCAGGCTAAAGAAAAGCGCTTAAAACAGTTCTATTAAACAATTCTATTTTATAATAATTGTGGACTTTCTCGCTAGTTTACTGTGCCATTGTTTTTCTTTTTTACTCAGTTGGCTGCCATTTAGTGTTTTTATGTAACAACAATTTGCATAGGATGACTTTCCACAGGGGCACTTTACTGGCAATGCCAGATATGCCCTACAGCCGTGGTTTATGACACAAATATGTACAAATGTGGCATGACTGAGATGCAATACACCACACTGATGCCAACCCATGACATTAAGCATTCATTCAGATTAAATAAGGACTGTTTCCATTGCTTAGATTCCGCCAGTGGCACCCTAAGTATGTTGTGGAGAAATACAGCAAGAAATCTGCTGCACAATTCTACACAACATGGTGGTACACAAGAGTCTATATCATATGTTTTCGACATTTGAAAACTTTGAATGTGAATTAATCGAAATTAAATGTTTGAAGTTTCAAACATCGAACATATGATTAAAAAAAAGAAAGAAAGAAAGGGACCTTACCTGACTGCTGTAAGCAGGGGGGCAAGCCCCCCTGCACCCCCACACCCACCTCTCTTTAAATAAACCAACTCCGAGACCTCACTATAACGTGGTAAAGGGAAGATTTCCCTTACTGCACTGTAGTGCGATATCAGAGGTGGTATATTTAAAGAGCAGGGGGTGTGGGGGGGGGCTGCAACTGTTAGTTTTGGGTTTGGATTTTTTTTTTTTACATTTGTTTGAAGTTTTATAACTTCGAACATTTAAATTTGATTATTTAACGTTCAAAACTATAAACCTTTGAAGATATGATATAGACACGGTACACAAACAGCTACAGCAGGGGACTGTCATCAGAGTACCAAGCAGACAGGGAACCAGTGACAGACAATTTGCCAGTTGAGAAGCCATTGGAGGAACTGTCTTGTAGGGAAGACCATGAAAGGAAAAAGCATGTGGAGTCACTGTGGCATTTGCAGACAGTCAGCATTTGGTCCACAATTATGGACCAAATTATAAACAACAACATGTAGTACTACACCCAGACTATACTGTACAATCCACTGATAGGCTATGCTGTGCATCAAAAATCCCCTACCCATATAACAAAGCAGAGAGGGCAGGGCACAGCTGTCACTATACACAGGTGAGGAGAGGCACAGTAACAGGCATCAGCAATGGGCACAGTTCTGATAAGGAAATGAAAGATGTGGAAGGCAGTGTGTGATATGGACAGGAGATTTGGAGGGGAGCTGGATATATTGTGTAGTAAAAGTGATTAGTGCTACCTGGGGAACTTAGGTGTCCAGATCATAACTCCTACAGATGGGATTGCACTGTATGTTCATGCAATGTAGATGCTGTGGGACATGACATGGGACCGATGCAGATTGTGAATGCCCCAAGTCATAGGTGTGCCTCCCCTCCAAATGGCACAGCCACATCCACCAGCAAGGCTGAAGACAAATTGTGAGACTGCAACTACCTGGCCATGCCATGTGCCTGACTGTCATGCAGGGTATGTCTGAGTGAGTAACCACACCATGTCACACCAGGTATGCCATTTGAAGGTGGCATGAAAGACGTAGCAGCACATGACCTTGACTTACCTGCCGTATGGGGTGTGCCCACGTGGAGGCAGATGAACAGCTGTCGTAGGAATGGAATTGGTTCTGGTATGTAGAGACAGACCAAAAGAGGGCACCCATGTGGCTGTCAAATACCAATCATTTGGGTGATACCATCTCATAAGTCATCTCTCTGGCTACACATTGCACCTAATATATCTTCCTTGGTGGTATAATCTACCTGTATCTGGATGACAGTCCTGCTCATCCACTGAGTGATGTCCATTGTGATACCAATTTCATGCAAAGAGCAGGAGCTATGGCACTGATGGCCACTGTCCTGATGCTTCCAAACCCCATTCCCAAGTAGCAGCATCACTGCTCACTCCAAGTGCATGGGCTGGGGATACGGGTGTTCCTCAGTACGGGTTCTGGGAATGACCTGTACTCTGTAGAGTAGGGAGCAGGTTCGACAAGCAACAGAGATGTCAATCGACATGGGTGGTATTGTCCCCTCCAAAGTTAATGTTGCTGACAGTGGCACTGTGCCTTCAAATGAAACTGTCGCAAGGACATAATCACTGTCACTGTTTGAAGCAGAACTGACATCTGCCCTGTTCCATAGTGGATGATGCTATAGTCATAACTCCTTGGAAAGCAGATAGAGAAATGCCCATATGTTAACACTACTAATATGTGATGTGACAATCCCACTTCCCTGCAATGTATCAGTGGTACAGATAACAGCTATGCAAGGAATATAAACATTGAACATTGTGGGTTTGCCTTTGCACCTACATCATAGATGAGCCTGTAAAGGAGACATGGCAGTACTAAGCATTGTTGAACTCATGGCACAAGCATATCACTAAAATGTGTTACTGGTGTAAGGAAATACCATCTTAGTGCATCGTTAACAGACATGGGATGGTGCGTTTGGTTCAACTCATATACCCAGGCCTCACCAGGTATCAAGGTCCTTTCAATCCCACACAGAGACAACTGGAACTCATCCATGGTGGTGGGGGGGTATGCAACAGCAGGGCCTTAACCATAGTCATCCTCTCTTGTGTAATGATGTGAGCATTGTTGTGGGCATGCAGAATCATGTCAGTGACCTTATGATGGACCTGATGGGTTGCCATATTACAGCCACCAACTGCATTAATATCCACCCTCAGTTCACTCCACACATATTCACGGAAGGTTTGCTCATCTGGAGGGGGACTGCAGTAGCACAACAATCTCTGCTTGGGAGAACTGAAGGTGCTTCATCTATTTAGGTGCCATGTATCTACCTACAAATGTGGAGGTACAGGTATAGGCAGTAAGTAGGCACAAAATATGTGCAGCAACAGCTGTACTTGTCACACACTAATGTGGTGGCTATGCCAATTGCCACGCCTACTATACCCCAATATCACATAACATTTTCCCAAGGAGGTTTAGTATAGCAGCAAGGGGATGGTCTGTGTTATGTCATGTACTTTGTCAGCAGCTTACACTTACTTATGCCCGAGAAAGAACAGCCATCAATCATTTTCAGCCCTGCTTTTTATCAGTTTGCTTTCCCCATCTTGACATCATCATCATCATCAACAGCCCCCTTTCTCCCATTTTCTACATGGGGTCGGGGTATCATGTTAACTGTTACCATCTCTCTCAATTCAATGCCACACTCCTGCCTTCTTCGACACTCATGCCTGACTGTAGTAGATCTTTTCTCACACAATCCAGCCACCTCTTTCCTGGACATTGTTTCCTCTTACTGTCTTCCTGTCTGTCTCAAATCTTCTTAATCAGATTTTCCTCTGCTTCTCCCTATATTCCATATATGATCCATGAACACAAACGTTGTGCATTGCAACACTGTCCTCTCCATCTGAGATGCCTAAGAAGGGCCACAGGCCACTTCACAATCCACAGACATAACTTTGGTGGTTTACTGCTTCCTGCATCGGAGTCCTCTCCTTTCATTCATCATCGCAACCCTACTGTGCTCATCATTGTCCCCCTCATCAGCAAGCTGCTGTAAAGTAACACCCTTCCCCCCCAAAAAAAAAACTTGAGTTCTTTAGCTATCCAGTCAGTGTCCCCACCTGCCAATGACCTGTATACCCTTACCCAGTAATTGTAACACAGTTCTATAATCTGTAGACCAATGTAGTTATAGACAGCACAGATCCTACACAATCTGCATAGCAGATAGAAATGTAGCAATCTCTCTCCCCCAACAATAAAACATTCTTACAATTATCCAGCCACGTTTCCCACTTGCCACAGGTCTGTGCACCCTTACCAAAGCAGGTGAAGTTCAGATCTTATTATCCAATGGGAAGAGGAGATTAGAGATAGGAACCCAGTTCTACATTATGTAGTAGTGGACTGATAGTTGCCTGCACAGAGGTAGGCATTTTTGTTTAGCTATGCAGTTTCTGGGGTTCATGGACATGTTTCTTTTTGTTTTTTTTTTCTTTTGGTTTTCAGCACCTAGTAAAATAGTGGAAACTAGATGATAATGCAGAGGTGGCAATCAAACTTTCAGGCATCTGGGTGCATATATGGCCTCAATGTCATAGTTGCATATCTGTCAGACACCTGCTTTATTGGACATGTTTGCATTGCTGCTAATTATTTTAACAAGTGCTTACAGCTTTGCTTCGCTTTATACATCACATACCATGTCAGTGAAGGTTGCCTCTTCTACTGTCAGAAATTCCCACCAGTGGCATGGTGATGTAGACTGGGATGAGAGTGTGTATTCCACCACCATCATGGGTGTCATCTACATTGGACCTGACTGGTTGGCATCATTCAGTGCCATGTCCATGGCCATCACCTTGCTGTTAACACACAGTGCCCTGGATAGTCTGTCATGCCTTACTCTTATACTGCCATTTCATCTTGCTTGCCTGTGCCAGTTACACCTAGCAAACCATGAGAATGTGTCTGACAGGCTTTCAGTTGATTCTTCATGATGAACATCTTATGTTTAGTATATTATTACCATGGGTTTTGGACTCCCGTGTGTCTTAATTCTGGACATATGTGCCAGTGTATACATGGCATGGTTTCCACATGCCATGCAGGGCACTGTTTGGTAGGGCATGACTGCCACCTGCTGGCAAGCTCTTATTGGCTGGGCACTTCTGGCTCAGGGATTTGTTCAATGCAGCTTCACTATCCCTTCCAGTCACACTGTTTGCAGATCATGCACTATCCACATGCCTTATGCACAAGGAGATTGATTAAGTGGCATTTAATCTTGCCCCTTGAGGAGCACATTTATTTATTTATTTATTTATTTATTTATTTATTTATTTATCTGACATTTGTTGACAGGAAACTCTAACTGAGCTAGCTCCCTTTTTCAGCACAGGCCTGAGGAAAAAAGCTCGACAAACATATAAAGTAGTTTTAATACACTAACAAATATAGAGAATAAATATCCCATTATAAAAAGAAACCCAGAGTTACATCATAAAGTCACACATTACATCACAAGTTTGGACAGATGATCAGTAAGTACAATTAAATACACAGATTGTGTCAAATGCAGTCTGTCAAAGTTATACACAGGAAGCATTCATATGTACAACAGGAAAACTGATAGTTGATTTAGAAGAAGCTTTGTATGTACATCCACATACTAATGTAGTACATACTTCTCAACTGAACAGATTTTCACAGAATGTCCAGATTTTTGCCTCATATTTTTGGTAGATTTTTCATAAAAATTGTAGTTTTCTAGCAAATCATTTTCAAATTATTAAAGATTTAAGTCTAAAAATAATGACAGACATTTGAGTTTTAGACCTCATATCCTTCAGAAAATTTATGCTAATGCAAAGCCTGTTATTCTATCTACTTTCTAACTTTGTAAGAGCAATATTTAAATATAGTCCCTATTTGTGGGTCTTTGTTCACCATTGCTTACAGCTTTCTCCAGATTTTTTGCTCTAAGAGTTTGATAGGTATGATGTAGTACCTTTATCTCAATCCTCTATATTGCTTTTTTGATTGCCACTACATACATAACAGCATTTTACTACTCCAAAGACTGTTCTGCCACCCAGTGTAGCAGACATTACTGATAATTGCTTTTGTGTCTCTCTTTAGTGCTGTCTTCTTTTTTTTTATTTTCCTTTGTTATTTTGTTTCTCTCCATTTCCTTTCATATTTTTGTAATGTCAGATGCAGCAGTGGATCTGGTGTACCAGTGGCCAACACATATGCACCTGTCTTGCCTTCACCTTCTGGGTCCCAAGCAGTCTCCAGGCCAGCCCTTCTAGAAGGTGATGTAAATCATCCAGCAGGGAGCAAACCGGAGGGCTCCCTAGTGTCCTCTGGTGGTCTCTCCAGTGGGGGAGTGCAGGCTTCCCATAGTGGGGGATGAGTAACAGGTGGATCCCGGTATGTCACCAGGCATGAGGTGGAAGGTCTGGTGATGGCATTGCTGGATCATCAGCTGGACAGTGCTTTGGCAGCCTGGAGCAGTTATACAGCTGTCTGGCTGTGACCAAAGGGTTAACATTAGCTGGACCTGGCAATGAGGGTAGTCATGGAGGTGAATGACCACAGGTTGTGTAAAGCACTGTGCAGCTCTGCAGCCAGTCACCACCACAACCTATTTCCATTATGGTGTTCCCTTTCTACAAGTGTCAATTTCCTCCCCAGTTTGTAGTCCAGTCCTCCCCCTCACCAACACGTCCTCTCTCTGTCTGTCTTCTCTCCTTTTTGTTCCCCTCCCTATATCTGTTGGCATCTCTCCTGTTGGTCTTTATATGTCTGTCTGTCCCTGCTGCTATTGCTATTGCTATACACTCTTTCCTGCCCACAACTTCCACATGCTGTTTTATCATTCCACCCATTTTGAAAATATAAAAAATATATAATACAAGCATGGAGGTTTATAATCTTCACATAGTATGATAAAAAATACAACGTAGTAATACTGAAACAAACAGCTTGTGTGTATAATCAGCTCTGACTGTATATAATTAAAATGTTAAATGGTATGGGTCATAGAAATAAGTATTAGAAAGGTGGAAGAAAGTGAATGGAGAGATTTGAAGGGCAGGAGGTAGAGGTGCCTGAATGAGGAAAGAGGCAAAACTAAGGAGACAGTAAGAAAAAAAAAAGTTCAACAACAATGGTAGTTGCAGGACTGCAGGGATTTAAGTTATGTAATTTTGGAGAAACAGTAGCAATCTGCTTCTTTTGTGAGATGGTGTTTGAAACTTTTCCTCAATTGGAATAGAGTAGATGAGTCTCTTATGTTAGGTGGGATGGGCTCTAAAGGTTTTGGCTCCAGTATGGATAATCTGTGGCCACAGTATTTCCTAGTGGAGGGGACTGCATGGAGAGATAAGACAAGAGATGATTGGAATCTGAGGTTATATGATCTTTCCTTAATTATGAACCAACCGAAGAGATACAAAGAAGAGTTTGCATTTAGTAATTTGAATAACAGTGTACAAAACTGGAGCTGAGCCATTTCTAGCTCTGGCAGTCAACTGTCCTTTTTGAGAACAAATTATTGGTGCTTGGTTCATAGCACCAGGTAGATGAAGTGGCCTATTTTGTTTGTGGTAGTTTGAAGAGATGTTTGATTCATCTTTGAAGTGGAGGCTATTAGTGTTAGGGCATATTTGAGCTGTCCTCGTAGTATGGTGCTTGAATAAAAAAAGAAGTTATGTACTCACCATAACGTTCCATCTGAGTAGTTATACGTCATTTGTCTTCAACATGTGGGTACCAGATCCATATTGGATCCGAGCCGGCAACTTCACAAGCATCTGCTCCGAGCTCCAAGCTCCTCCCTTAACCATAATACACCACCACTACCTTTCAACACTCAGATCGAGTTTGCTACACACTATACTAAACAACCCGATCCAAGCCACCTTACCGCACACAATGTGCCACCTATGAAAGATGCCCATATGGTAAGGCCAGGGGGAAGGAAGGAGGGACGATTGAAGACAAATGAAGTATAACTACTCAGATGGAATGTTATAGTGAGTACATAACTTCTTTATCTGAAGTAGTTTACTTCATTTGATATTCAACCTGTGGGACAGAGTCCCCAGCTAATAAACCCCTGGGTGGCCCTCATGGAAGGATATTCCGGAGCACCGTGGAACCAAAGGATGCTCTCCTTCAAGAAATCAAATCCAATTTATAGTGAGAAATAAAAGTATGAGATGAGGATCAAGTAGCCACAGAACAAATGTCGTCTTAGGATACTCTAGATCAAAAAGCCACAGAAGTAGCCATGGACCTTGTCGAGTGAGTTCTAATCTGACCCAGAGGAGACAAACCTTTATCCTTATACATCTGAAGAATACATAGAGAAACCACCTGGCAATGGTTACCCTGGAAATAGGTTTACCCAAAAATGGTTTAGAAAAGGACACAAACAACTGGTCAGATTTATGAAAAGTTTGATCCTGTGCAAATAGAAACATAGCTGTCTATGAACATCCAGTAAATGCAACTTGTATTCAACTCTGTTTGTGAAATTTGGAAAGAAAACAGCTAAATTGATAGTCTGATTGATATTAACCTCAGATGCCACTTTTGGAAGAAAGGAGGGATTGGTGCGAAGAGAAACCCTGAAGTTCTGAGACCCTTCTAGCCGAGGTGACAGCCACTAGGAAGGCTGTCCTCCAAGACAGAAACTTAAGATCTACGGTTGCTGCAGGTTTAAAGGGAGGGGCAATCAATGCTTGTAGTACCATAATAAGGTCCCACAGGAGGCTAGAATCTTTGACCGGAGGACATAACAGGAAGGTACCTTTGATAAAGGCTTTCCATAATATGGAAAAGGTCAAAGAAGCATAGTTTTCACCAACGTGAAAATGAGAAATGGCGGCTAGTTGAACCTTCACCATAGACAACAAACCCAAAATGTTTAAGAACGCTGAATCCACGGACTCCTGAGATGCCAATAGTTCACTGATAAAGAACAAACCGCAGATAGTTGGACTATACTGCAACTGTATAAATGCACACCAACCACTCGGCTAACATTAAAATCTCCAATTTAATAAAATAAGTTGTTAAGCGCTTTCACCCGCATGAATACGGGCTTCATCAGAACATCTTTAAAATAAAACTGTTGCTATTTAAATACAGCTTTTGGCGCCAATACTGAATGAATTTAAAGTGGCATGTACCCCCAACAATTCCATACATAAAATAAGCCTTTCACACGTTCGGTGCAAATTTCTTGTCGAACATCCTCATTACTCATCAAAAATATAAAATATATATAAAATGTTAAAATGTAAAATATAACAATATTTGAATATGTATAAATGAAGATTTAAAAAAAAAAAAAAAAAAAAACTTTTAACCCCTTGAACAATATAACTGCCTGTTGTTTCTATATGGTAACATCTGTAAACTAAGACAATCATCCTATAAACTATGAGACTAATAAACTAAGACAATCATCCTATAAACTATGAGACTAAATGTATTTCTCTATAACTAGTGCAAAAACTTTTATATGTAGCATCATGTGTATAGTGTTCAAAAGTGAGTTTTACAAATATATAAGACATTATTCCCGTTTTTTAGACGACATTTATATTTTATGGGATGATAGACTATTCTGAATAATTTTTTGGAATATTTAAACCAAAGTAGTGATTTTCTCAAATTTACTTCATCAAGTAGTAAAGATGGTTTAGCCTATTTAGATACATATATATCCAATGGGGAAAAATGCTTTAAGTCCCGAATATATAGAAAAAATACATTTACCAACGGACACATAGAATACACAAGCAATCATCCTAGGAAATTATTAAATAATATTTACAAAGGACAGTGTATTAGGGCTATAAGAATGACCTCGAAATACACTGAGATGGTAGAAGAAGTGGACTTCATTACTGCATTATTTAAAGAAAGAGGTTATAATATGAACATAGGTTCATAGGTTCATAGGTTAGTACTAGGCTATCAGCCCTAGGGCCTATACAAGCCTAGCCATAACAATTCCCTGAATATTTCTTCCCACGTTATTTACTTTCCTGGACCCCTGTCTAGCAGGGCGACTGACGTGATCCCTGGGGTGAATTTCCTTTCTCCCATCCAATCGTCAAGGTTCCTCTTGAAGAGGTCCAAAGAGGCACTCTGCTTGACATGTATGGGCAATCTATTCCAGAGTCTGGGGAGTCTCTGGGTCAGGAACCTATCCCTCCAACATGTTTTGTTTATTGTGATGACAAGGTTTAGATCCCTGGAGTGTGTAGCTCTGAGGGATTGGGATTTCTTTAAGTGTAGCATGTCCAACAGCTCTGGGTTTGACATGGCCTTGTATGTTAAGCAGAGATCGCCTCTGAGTAGACGATATGCGACAGAGTATAGCTGGAGTTTTTTAAGGCGGTCAGCATAGGGCATCTGCTTTAGGCCTGTGATTTTTTTAGTGAGGTATTTCTGAGGCCTTTCTCTGATTCTGATGAAGAATGTGAGGAAGTATATCTTGAAGGAATGGGGACACAAATACATTCCATTATTAGGTTTTAACAGTAAATATAGGGTTAACACTCAAATGAACGGGTTGTTTCTAATTACACAGGGATGAAAGTGAAACACAACACAGCCTGTATATTTGAGCATGGACCATATACCAACAAAATAAAGAATATTCTGACTGAGAATTGGAATGTTATGATGGCTGACCAAGATATAGCAAAAAGTTTGGGACCAAAACCCTTATTTATTTACAAAATGGGGTGCAACATTAAGATGTATCTGGAAAGAAGGACAATGGTGAGAGATGTTGACAGTGATAAGAAGCACACTAAGAAATGTGGTAGTTGTAGTCAGTGCCATGCAATAAATGAAGAAGAAGGGGTTATTTTGAATAATGTTAACAGGACTAGAATAAGGTTTCAACAAGGTAATTGTAATTCCAAATTCATTATATATCTAGCTAAATGTGAAACATGCCCAGGATATTACATAGGGAAGACAGAAATAAATAAAAAAAAAACGTATTTATGCACACTTATACAGTATTAGGAGAAAGGATGTAAATAATGCCCCATATAGGCATGTTGAAAAGTATGGGGAAAGGCATCATTTTAAATTTGCCATCTTGGAAAATGTTGTTTTTGATCCTAGAGGGGGCAATATTAAGGCTATTTTGTCTTACAAAGAATTATGGTGGCAGCTACTTACTGATGCCTCCACACCACCAGGGCTTAACGATTATGTAACTATCAAACCACTTTTATCTATTAAATAGGTATTACATCATCTGTCACAGTCTTGTTAATTGCAGTTTTGTGAGCCTTATGGACAGATGCTATATATAAAACTTTTTGCACTAGTTATAGAGAAATACATTTAGTCTCATAGTTTATAGGATGATTGTCTTAGTTTACAGATGTTACCATATAGAAACAACAGGCAGTTATATTCTTTAAGGGGTTAAAAGTTACATTTTTTTAAATGTTCATTTGTACATATTCAAATATTGTTATATTTTACATTTTAACATTTTGTATATATTTTTGATGAGTAATGAGGATGTTCATCAAGAAATTTGCACCGAACGTATGAGACTTATTTTAGGTATGGAATTGTTGGGGGTACATGTCACTTTAAATTCATTCAGTATTGGTGCCAAAAGCTGTATTTAAATAGCAACAGTTTTATTTTAAAGATGTTCTGATGAAGCCCGTATTCATGCGGGGAAAGCGCTTAACAACTTATTTTATTAAATTGAAGATTTTAATGTTAACCGACTGGTTGGTGTGCATTTATACAGTTGCAATATAGTCCAACTACCTGCGGTTTGTTCTTTATCGGTGAACTATTGGCGTCTCAAGAGTCCGTGGATTCAGCGTTCTTAAACATTTTGGGTTTGTTGTCTATAGTCACACAGAATGCTTTTTTGGTTCTGGAACCTTCACCATAGATGAGCTAGCCCCCTGTTTAAAGATATTTGCCAAAAAATCAAGGATAGCTGGAATGGGAGCCATGAAAGGATCTAAATTCCATTGAGAGGCTCAAAAGGAAAAACGCTTCCATTTGCTGAGATAAATCTTCCTGGTGGCCGATTTATGAGCTGCCACCAAAATAGACCTGACCAAAGAAGACAACCCGGGAGTCATAGCAATTAAGGGGACTGGAGCAGCCATGCCGTGAGCTTCAGACCATCCAGATTCAGATGAGGGACCCTCGAGGGATGAGAGATGAGATCCGGAATGGGATTCAAGATCCAAGGAGGAACTAGAAGATGAGACCAAAGAAAGGGAAACCATACCTGGTGAGGCCAAAATGGAGCAATGAGGATCACTTTGCTCCCCAGTCAACGAGCCTTCTGGAGGAACTTTGGAATAAGGGGTACAGAAGGGTAAGCATCTCTGGGGAATTCCCTTAGCGGGAGGTTCAGAGCAAAGAACTCGCTGCACTTTGTGTTGGAAGAAGATGCGAAGAGATCGCAGCAAAGCTGACCCCACTCTAGAAAGATCTGCTCCGCTACTGAAGGATTCAGAGACCACTCATAAGTCATTAGAATAGTCCGGCTTAGTCTGTCCGCCAGAATGTTGGACCACCCCAGAATATGCATTGCTACCACAAAACAACCAGTGGAGATTGCCCATTCCCAAACTCTCATGGCCTCGTGACAAAGGGAGTAAGATCTGGTCCCTCCCTGTTTGTTGATATACCAGACCGCCAACATGTTGTCTGACTGAATTGCAATGGTTCCCAGAGGTAGAAAGGCATGAAGGGTCTGCAACGCTAAAAGGACCACCCTCATCTCCAGAATGTTTATATGCAAACTGGTCTCGATCAGGGACCATATGCCTTGGAATGTCCTTCCTGAACAATGTCCCCCCACTCTAGCTGGGAGGTGTCCGTGGTCACTGTGGCTTGAGCAGCGGCTGTGACAAAAGGCTGTCCTTCCAAGATTTCTGAAGAATGCATCCACCATAGAAGGGACGACTTGCAGACTTTGCTTATGTGTATCGGGTACGACAACGGAAGATCCAACAAAGACCATTGCACCACTAGAGTCCACTGAAATACACACATGTGTAAGCGAGCACATGGTAGAAGTGTTATAGTTGCTGCCATACAAACAAGGGCCCTTAAAACTGACTCGGCTGAGAAAAGATGAGATTGATAAATTTAAGCAACATGCATCCTTAAGTTTCAAACTCTCTCCGAGGTCAAGAAGACTTTTGTCTGTAATGTGTCTATCCATGCTCCTATGTATTCTATAACTTGGACTGGGTACAGAAGAGATTTGGCTGTGCTGACTGTAATTCCTAGATGGTGTGCAAGGCATACAAAATAGTCTCTGGTCCGACAAAGTAGATGCTTGGTGGAAGCAGTAAAGAGCTAATCGTCCAGGTAAGGGTAGACCTGAATCCCCTGAAGCCGCTACTACAGCCATCACTTTGGTGAACACCCTGGAGGCTGTGGTGAGACCAAAGGGTTGGGCTCAAAACTGGTAATCATTGGCCCCTAGCCAGAAGCGGAGTAACCTCCTGGAGCTTCTGTGAATCTTTATATGATAGTAGGTGTCCTGGAGGTCGAACGAGTACATCCAATCGCTCTCTTGCAGGTAAGGCAGAATGGACTGTAAGATGACCATCTGCAACTTCTCTTTGGCAACTGACAGGTTCAGAGTAGACAGGTCCAGAATGGGCATTAAGTCCCCCGTCTTTTTTGGTACCAAAAATAAACTGGAGTAGATGCCCGATCCAGACTGATCTAGGGGGAGGGGTTCGATGGCTCATTTCTTTAGCAGCTTGGAAACCTCTAGTGCTGCTGCCTCCCTTTGCGTGAGTGGTACAACTGGGAAGGGGTAGGGAGAACCACAAATGGGATTGAATAGCCTCTGGAAATTATCTAAAGCACCCAGTGGTCTGATGACATGGACTCCCATGCCATCAGGTGCAACGACAGGCCACCCCTGACTGCCTCTAGAGCAGAGCAGTTGGGCAACCCCCTCAGGGTTGCTGTGCGGGCCTGTCCAAGGTTCTCGAGACCCAACATTCCTTGGACCCCCCTCTGCCTACGGGCCGACGTCTATCCTGTCCCCCTCTGCCTCTAGGGGAAGAAGGGCCTTGAGTGTCCGGGGAATACTGAGACTTCTGGAACCACATCTTCTTTTGCCCTCGCTGATTCCGGGAAAAGGATCTTTAAGGGTTCGAGAAGCGGATTCCGACAGCAGACAGTGTCTTTCCATCTTTCTCACTCTGGACCATGGTGTCATGGACAGTCATACCAAAGATGGAAAAACTGTCATAAGGGGAATTCGCAAAAGACACCTTTAAGGGTTCCGTGAACTGGCACAACCTGAGCCAGGCGTGACGGCTCATGGAAATGCTAGACCCAGCCACCCTAACTGCTCCTTCAGTCGCATGCAAGAGGAGTCGCATGGACATATTAAAAACTGCTGTCAAGGTAGCCATCCTCATGGACAATGTACACCTGTCCTCCTGCAACATGGACTTTGGGGGAGACTCAGCCAGTTCCTTAACCAGGTCGAGCTGTAGCCGAGTAACATGGGCCAGATAGTTCAGTGCCCAAATAGAAAAGGTTGCTGATGCATAAACCTGCTTCCCTAGATGATCCATTGTCCTAGACTCACAGTCAGGAGGGTGAACCGAAGAACTCTCCTGGGCTAGTTCCCTCTTGGTGGCAGCTGCTACCACTATAGCATCTACCGGGGACCCTTTATTCCAAGCAGGTCTGTCCGCAGGGGGGCTTAAGATTTTATCCGGGTGCTTCCAAGCCCGCGAGGTGACCAAGTCCACTAATGGATTCACGGGGGGGGGGGGGACACCCAGGAAGTAGACGGGCCCGAGACGAAAGCCTCCAGGATTCATCCGAGGAAGGTTTTTGGGCAGACCAACCTCCCTGCTGGCGCAAAATTTCCATGATGTCTCTGAAGAAGACATCCTCGGGATGTGATCTGGAGGAATATTCCGCATCATCCAAATCAGTGTCCTCAGTGAGGGACTCTGAAGAGGAGTCCAAGTGCCTCCTCTTGCATGTATGCTTGCGAGGAATCTCGGGTGAGGCTCTCCTGAGGGGGCTCGCAAACCACCTGTTGTTCCTCAAGGGAAACTACATGGGGCACCTCGAGCATGGGCTGTCCCTGTGGTAAAATGACAGGAGTCACAACAAAAACAGAGGGAGTCGGGCAGAGTCCAAAGATATAGTCAGGGGCCCTGACCCATTGGAGAGGACCCTTTCCATAAAGTTGAATGCCTAAGGAGATCGAGCTTCCTGTGACACTAGTAAGGGAGCTGCTGTCCCCAGATCCGACATGGGGATCAGAGCTGGGCCCGAAGTGGATGGAGCACTGAGAAGGTGGCCATGACTCAACAAGGTTGGAGCCGAAGGAAAGAACTCCACCCCCTTGGATCCGACACCCAGGCTACAGCTCTGAGAGCCACTCAGATCTGACATGCTCCAGGCAGCTGCTAGCTTTGAGGAAACAGGTAGCATCGGCACCAACCCACTGACTCGGGAACCTCTCGGATCCATGTACTCAGAAACCGGGGTTCAGATCGGAGATATAGGTGTAAAGAAGGGAAGCAAGCTCTCCCCTCCAGAGGAAGAGGGGGCCGGCAAGACTCCCATCTGTATTTGTGTGCGAATAAATCTCTGCATCATTTTATCCATGTCAATTTCTAAAAGACTGCAGGTAGACCACAACGAAGCTACGGACCCTGACCTGACAATCGGAGAACCAAAGCTGTAGAAGATGGACTGGGCTCCTCTGGCTCCTGAGAAAACCTAGGAGATCGGAGCCAAGGGGAGTCAGGTCTGTGCCTAGTCTGAAGTTTGGGGGGAGGCCCGGTCAGAGTAGAAAGGTCTGGGGACCTCTTCCTCATCACATTTGTGCTCTCTCTTCTTCTCTCTGCTGTTTCTATGCTCTCCTTCCACAGGCCTAGAGGCAGGAGGATGAGTCCCAGCCTGTGAGGCAGGAGAAGCAAGGGCGGGAGCCGAAGGAGAGGCGGTCACAGACGTGACCGAAGCAGAACTGGAGGCAGCTGCCTCCGTAGAAGGGCGAAGGCCCTTCATCATAAGTTTAGCCCTATTGCATTTAAAGGCTTGTGGGTTAAAACCTGTGCAAATACTGCAGTCAGTAGAAAGATGGGCAGCACCCAAACAAAAAACACACAGAGTGTGGCCGTCAGCAGGCGACAGTTTGTGGCCACACTCTGTGCATCTTTTAAACACTTGCTTTGGTTGATCAGCCATAACCAGTCCAGGAAATTACCAAAGACACTCTCCACCCACCACACACTCAGAAACACAAGCACACAGAAAGCTGAGGGGGGGAGGGGGGAAAGTTTAACTATTACAGAACAACTACATAAAACTATAGAAAACTATCTACACTCGACACACCAGCGAAGGGGAAGAAGGGAGGAGACCTACACTACCAACAAACACACTGAAAACTATGAAAAAGTAAAATCAGAAACTTCAAAATTCTACTCACGACCTGGAGCTCAAAAATCATGAGCTTGGAGCCCATGCTTGTGAAGTTGCCTGCTCAGATCCAATATGGATCCAGTACCCACAGGTTGAAGATCAAATTAAGTAAACTACTTCAGATTGGTGGTTTCTAGGGAACTTTGACTGTGGACTAGAATGATGAAATTGAATGGTGATGTTTTGAGTTTTTGTGTGGATCCTAAAAGCATGACGTTAGTTTTTTTAGTGTTCAGTAAACATTTCCCAGAGTTAAGCCACTTGGCAAGTGAGAGGAGGTCTTGCTGAAGTTAGGTTTGAAAGGTGTAGGAGGATGAATAAGATTTGTTATGTTCATTTTCTCCTGTACCTACCTCTAACATAAAAAAAACTCTTAACTAAACTTAAGCCCACCAAATTAGCAGAATTAGCAGCAGACAACCTCCCAAGTGAATACCTACAAATAGCAGCTGATGCTCTGGCCTACCCAGTATCCATCTTGATTAACCGATCTCTGTCAGAAAGGTACGTTCCCACACTGTGGAAAGTATCACATATAATTCCCTCCACAAAGGCAGCCTCTCCACAGAACTAACCAATTACCACCCCATAGCTATTCTCTCTCCACTCTCCAAAATACTAGAGAGATGCATACATTCTCAGGTCTCAGACTATCTCCTTACTAACAACCTCCTTTCCAATACTCAGCATGGTTTCCGACCAAACCATAGCACCACCACTGCCTTACTCTCCTTTACTAACACTATCCTCCAGCATAAAAACAATGGCTATCTCTCCTCTGCTACTTTCCTAGACCTATCTAAAGCATTTGACATGGTCCCACACAAACAACTCATCTCTGTCCTCAATAACCTATCCTTCTCTCAATCAGTCACCAACTGGTTTCAGAGTTACCTGTCTGACTGCCAACAATCCATTGTATGGTAAAATGACATATCTCCCCAACTACCTGTCTCCATAGGGGTTCCCCAATGATCCATCCTTGGACCCCTACTCTTCTCTGTTTTCACCAATAATCTAGCCTCTGCCAACAAACATGACACACTCATACAATACGCAGATGACTCAACCATCATCTGCTCATCCCATTCCCTACCCAAACTGCAAAAAGTCACACAGGAAGCCTTTTCCTCTGTTGAAACTTGGTTATCCAATGGCCAATTAATACTCAACCCAAACAAAACTAAATTACTCATCTTCCAACCCACCAAACATACTCAAAACAACTCTCACTTTAACATCACAGCAAAAGACAACACCACTATATACCCAACTGAACACACCAAATTGCTAGGAGTGGAAATAGACAATAAACTAAAATGTGACATTTACATATCCATGACCATAAAAAAGTCCACAAAAAACTAGGAGCGTTATACAGAAATAAGCAACTTCTTACCAAAGCAGCAAAGATTTCAATAGCAAATTCCCACCTTATCTCCACCCTACTTTATGCCTCTCCAATATATACCATCCTAAGGCAATGCGATCTAAACAAGCTAGAGAACTGCTACAACAAAATCGCCAGATTCGCCACAGAGGCATCCTACCATAGTCACCACTGTCTCTCACTTGCTGAACTGGGTTGGCTTGAACTCCCTCACCTCCTTCAATGGTATCAACTATCACTTGCCCACAAACAAGTAAACCATCCACTAAATGTCCCATCCCTCCAGAATCTACTCCAACCCTATCGCACCACCAGACCACTAAGATCCCGCAACAAAAATCACTTGCAGATCACTAAAGCCAATAACTCTGCTGGTGAAGCACTATTCTCTTGCACCATAGCCAAATTATGGAACTCCCTCCCACCCACAATTACCTCTGTACCATCATGCACCCACTTCAAAACTTTACTAAAAGCGCACCTAAAAACATGCTGGCTATGCCCTTGCAACTCCCACTCTACTATCACCCAACCTCATCCAACCACTACCTTTCATTCCTCCCCACTAACTACTTTGATTATAGCAAGCTCAGATGCTCATAAGCCTAGTACTTCTTATACAGCAGGAAGTTTTTATTGTAACATTTGTTAATGTCTGTTATGTACTTTGCAGATAAAGATTTTAGTTGTCTACTGATGTACTATGTTCTTCATCTGTAAATATGTTTGCAATTAATTGCTATGTTAAATTGTTAATCGCTATGTAATCCAATGTAACTACTGTCTGTTTATTTTAACTGTGGAGCTTTAGTCGGACACTCCTGGTCAACAAATGTAAATAAATAATAAATAAATAAATTGTAAATGACCCTTATTATGATGCACATGTTACAAGGGGACACAACAGGGTTGTTGGGTTGAGTTGGGTGACTAAGCTTATGAAGACCCTGGTGGTCATTAGCCTAGTATATACCTATAAACCACATCATCATAAATCAAGATGGAAGATAATGGATAACTGAGAAGAGTCGTTGATGTAAAAAGAAAAAAAAAAAGTAAGGTAGAAAGAACTGATATTTGGGATACTTTTTGATAAGGAATGGTTTGGATGAGGAAGAAGAGACTATTTTAACACTGAATTCACAGTAGAATACTAAGTTGAGGAACCACTTTGAGGCTTTGGAGATGATTAAGCTATCTAGGGGAGAGGATGGTCCACCATATCAAAGGCTTTACGCAACTCTATAAATATAGCTGTGGTAAGTTGACCTTTGTCCCTAGTCATTAGGGTATCATCCATTGGGGTCCAGGTAGCTGTAATGGTGCTGATACTACTGATTTAAAACCCATGCTGGTTGGGGCATAGGACTGCTTGGTTGGAGTTGTAGCTAGCTATTTGATCATATAGTAATTTTTAGTAAATGCTGATAAGGGTCTGTGAGCAAATAAATAAATGCTCTTTAAAATTTAAAAGACCAAACAGTGTGGAAAGGAAAACAGTCTTTAATTCAAACATTTTGCCCTCTCTGGACCTGATATTTAAACAGAAGGGATTTGTAGCATTCTTAAAGATAAGAAGAAATTTGGTTAGCCTGAAAGACAAAAGTGCAAAAGGCAAATGTATTTAATGTATCTGTGTCTCTTACTTATGTCCACAAAAACAAAAAAGGTAATACCTGCCTCCTACTTTAAGATAGTTTACACCATTTTCAGCATGCTGATCTACCTGTTTCTGAATGTTTACCTTTGTGCCCAGAAAAAAAAAAACTTAACACTACTGTTGAGCAATATCTGTAAGGAAGCCTAGTTATTCAACCAAAAAAATTATTTTGACTCAAGTCTGTTAATTGCATGCACAGTGTTGTACTTTATTACACCTTCTTGTGACCATATAGCAAACTATACAAGGTCACTACACTACTACCTAGTACAACTGCTGGTATCTGCCTTTAAAAGAAAGGGACAAGTTGTAATCTACACTTTCCATTTTATACTATTATTTTTCTGTCCTGCTTGTAGCACAGTAAAAGGGCTATCTACCAAGTAGTTGGTAGGGAACTTCAGTGTATATAATCTCATTTGTTAAGTGGCCCTAGCTGACAGATAGATAGATGCAGCAGCATTTGCTCTCCATTTCTCTATATGTTTCATGCTATCATTAACATCATGTACCCCCTTTTTCACATTTCTACATGGGATAGGGCTATTGTGTCAACTGTCTAGTGTCACCATCTCTCTTGATAAACAGACACTCTCCTAACATTTTTAAGAGTCATAAATGACTTCCTTTTCTGTTCTTGTCTTCATCCTGTCTCTACAAAATCTTCTTTACCAAATCATTTTCTGTTTTCTCACATATGTGACTGAATGACTATAATCTGTCCTTAATTTTCTTAGCAACTGGTGTTACTTTGGCTTCTATTCTGATATCCTCATTTCTACATCTGTTCCACAGTGTGCATCCTACTACTCTGGGTAAAGTAATTCTTTACAATCACCTCATGCTTCCTCATTTTCTTTGCTTTCACTACTATGGTGTCCATGCAGTATAGAAATAATGATCACAAAACTGTTTTGCACACTATTTTCATTCTTATGCCACATAATACTCGTGCCACTTTGTGTCATTTGAGTGCAGCACCTCTGATTCTAGCTTTGAAATCCTCATTCAAACTTCCCTTCTCCTCAACCACACCTTTCAGATACTTGAAGCTGTTAACCTCTTCCTCTATTTTCCCTTCCTCATTTCAGTTTCTTCTACTTTAATCATTACCACCGTCTTATCTATACTCAATTTTATACCACGTCTTCAGTTTTGTATTTCAGTTCCCTATCATCTACTTAAGTTCCTGTTCAAAGTCTGTTTTTAGTGCCACGTCATCTGTATACAGCATCTTTGATCATCTGCCCCTTTGACTTGTTTGCTAATTCAGTCCATCACCAATATTAACAACTGTGAGCTCAAAGCTGCACCCTGATGCACACCCACTCCCACTGGGAACCCCTCTATAAATTCAATAATGGTTAGTACTTGTATCACTGGGTCCTTGTACATAGCCTGCACTATTTCTACCAATGTCTCTAGGACTTCAAACTATCACAGGACTGCCAAAATCAGTCTTCTCAGGACCTTGCCATAAACTTTCTTCCGATATTTGAATGCTCAGTTGGACTCTTTCCTCATCTCCAGCAACTTCTCCACTATTTCATTGCAAACATCAGGTCGGTTGCACCCAGGGTTGCCAGATTTCTAGCCTCCCCAGGTAGGGACAAAAAAAAAAAAAAAAAGAAGGTCTCTCACGGCAAGTGAAGACAAAAAAAAAAAAAAGAGGTCTTTAATGCGGAACATAGTTCCACATTAAAGAACAGTAGCTCTGCATTAGGCTCCGTGTTTAGCGATTTTTATTGGCCCGTATACCGGCATATGGACCAATCAAAAATTGCTAAACACGGAGCTTCTCGTGTTTAATGTGGAACACAAGAAGCTCCGTGTTTAGCAATTTTTGATTAGCCCGTATACCAGGTATACGGGCCAATCAAAAAAAAAAACAAAAAAAAAAAAAAACAAACAAAGCGGAGGCTGGCCGGGATTTTAACCGGCAGGGCGGGACTCGGGATCAGGCTGCTGATCTCAGAACAGTCCTGCCCAAATAGAGACGTCTGGCAACCCTGGTTGCACCTCACTCCTGATTTGGATACAAATCGCTCGTCACACATCTTCCCTGGGGCCCGGGATGAGATGTTTTAGTTACTGATTTTACTAGTTTTAAGTCGTGCAGTAAGAGAACAGATTATTAAGGATAGGTGCAAGTTTTCTTATAACAATTTTAATATATTTAATTACAGTGGGATGGAAGTTAATACCACATTTTTTAATTTATTTATGAAGGAACTCAAATTCATCCTGAGCAAAAAGAGTGACATTAGTAGGGTGCTTATTAATTTTAAATTATTCATTAGGAAAAAGAACCTTGAACTATTATTTTGTGAAAATTCTGTTTCAACTAGAGCAGAGCACACTCTAAAGAAGAGAAGTATTTGTAATGCCCCCATTCCACCCATACCTCAGAAATTTCGAGAGGGTTGTGGAGAAGGAATTCAGGGAAACATTAGGAAACACTAAAATTTACCCTAACCTCTCCTATGATGAACAGATGTTTTTGGATGAGCTTAGATGTAATCGGAGCATCAGAGTGATGAAACTGGATAAGAGAGGTGGGATTGTCATTATGGGCACTATATTAAACATTGGGAAAATGGAGAACATTTTGAGTGATGGGAGTAAATACCACAGGGTCTCCATTAATGAAATCAACTTAGAATACAACAGAATAGATTTTATGCTTAAGGATATGGTTTTGGAAGGGAGGATAGACATGGACATATAATTTTCTTATGATAGACAAGGCTACAATCCCTTCCATTTTTTTGAATACTGAAGTAGAAGATCCCCCTCACCGGCCCATTATAGTTGCCAATGGGTATAAGACTTACTCTTTGGCCAAATTCTTAGATCACAAACTTAAAAAGGTTTGGATGGATCAGGAGTGGATTTTAAAAGATTCTTGGGATTTCCTTAAGACCATTAAATCTGAATTATATGGTAAGGATTTGATGTTTGTAACCATGGATATAGTTGACTTATTCACGGTCATACCTCATGATATTGGCCTAAATTGGTTTGAGGAAGCACTTATAGAGAAAGGTGGGTTTGAATTTCAATTGTGTTTAGAACTGATAGACCTGGTTTTAAGAACCAATTTTATACATTTTCAGGGACAGTTTTATAAACAACAAAGTGGAGTAACTATGGGAGCATGCTGTGCCCCTACTTACGCAAATATTGTACTGCAGGTAGGAGCAGAAGTTTGTTTTTAATTCACAGTAAGCACACTGCTGGAACTACTAGAGAAGGTACCTAGATGATACTTGTATTTTCTAGACTGGGACTGTAGAACATTAATGGAATTTATTGATTAAATTGGTTCTACACTGACTTTTTATGTTTTACCTCTACAAGATGTCCAGGGATGTTTTAAACTATTTTAATGTCAGTATTTTTAAAGCTGACCACCAACAGGGTTTGAAATCTACCATCTACAGAAAGGACACCTTTTCTAATTCTTATTTATTTTACACAAGTCTCACCCTGATAAACAAAAGATAAGCATAGTTAAAGGGCAATTTATAAGGGAATCCAGGATAACTTTTGAGGAACAGGATTTTAGAAACTAATGTGGGTTTTTAAAAAACATGTTCCTTCAAAGGAAATATCCTAGGCAATGGGTAGAGGAAGTGATGAATGAAGTTAAGAATGGTAGGGAAGGTAGATTTAGACCTATTTTAGGGAAGGATATTACTATATTGAAGTATGCTCACCAGTACAACCATACTGAAATAAAGGACAATAATTATATCTAGAGTGTGAACAATACTAACTATAAAGGAGCACTGGTATTAAACTATAATAGTAATGTTAATTTGACTAAATTGTTTTAAACGATTGGACTACTTTTGCTGGATTTTCAGACCTGGAGGTGATTTTCATGAATGCCATAAGATTTGTGTTTAGGAAAGGGAATAATATAAAGGAAATTACAGAACAAAATAACAATAGAAACAAAGGTCCCAGTAGGAAAAAGGCAGATACTTTCAAATATGGGGATTGTGCAGTGTCCACACACTGTTAATACCAAATTAGTTTATGTGAGGGGAAGGGATAAATATAATTAAGCTAAAACATTTTCTAACTGACAGTATTAGGGTAATATACCTCACACAATGCAAATGTTGTGGTGCATTATATGTAGGGAAGACTGAGCGAAAGCTCAAGAAAAGAATGTATGAACATTCTTATGCTATTTCTAAGAAAGATGAAACTAATACGCTTTATAAGCATACTATGAATTGTACCCAGGCTTTTTTCACATTTTTCGTGCTTAAGGAAATTTTGAAAGACCCTAGGTGGGGACCATGGGAGATAAGGATTGAATGTAGAGAAATATATTAGCAAATTATTTTAGAGGACAATAGGCATTGCCTGAATGAACACGTCTCCATCACCCCAGTGTTGAAACTTAGAGCAGTTAGGCTACAGTACAAGGAAGATTTGGAATAAAGTGGAGCATGGGTATTTTATGTGTAG